>NW_027554251.1:0-79598 GCF_045843805.1 Urocitellus parryii
ACAATGTCATAAAGTTCTATATACCCTATGAGCCCGGGGATCAGCAACCCACCCAGGCCTGATTGTGTCCATCTTCCCTGCATTGAGAAGAGAGAGGCTGATTCATCCACATCCCTTCATCCTCACTGGGTTGTTGGCCATGGAAGATGACTTTAGACCTCACAGGTCCTACCTAGCTGCCTACATTGGCTCCAGGGATCATTTCTGCATCTTGCTCTGCTTCTCAAATTCGAGGCCTCCTACCTGCCAGGGGTAGATTCTTTATGTGTACTGGACTCATGAAAACACCCAAACACCTGTGTGCTAGTTACTGGATGGCTTGCAACAACTCATTTGACCCAGAGGATCCCTGTTCTTACTTCATCGGTGTCAGGAGCCTGACCAGAGGATGGCAAGAGACTTCATCCAATATTACACTTCTTTTTCATCCTTTTAGATGTGCATGGACACATGGGATTTTTCTTGAGTTTCCTGGGGTGCTGAGAATGTAATTCACAGCCACACACAGGGCCAAGAGTCTGATTCAGACACAGCCTTTACAAAGCACTTTACCTAAAAGGCACAGATTGGGCCTCTTCCTTTCCGTTTGAAACTGTTTTCTGGAGGATTCCCAAAGGAGTGCCCTAAGGCAAACACCTCCCCTGACATTCAGGGGAACAGAACAATAGGGAGGAAGGAAGCCTGGAGAAAAACTTTTCTTTAATTGAACACTGTGGCACTGACAGCTCCTAATCATGCAACTTGGGTGGCTATCTATGCAAGCAGGGATTCTCCAGAGAGATCCTTACCAGTCATGCTAATTTTTACTTTTCTGAGATGCTTGGCATTCCCATCAGCAATCCAGTCCATGGCCTTGTCACAGAGCTTCAAGGTGGTACCCATCTTGTTCACAAAAACAGGAACCCCTTCAGAGAGTGGCCAAAATTCTGGAAGAATACAGGAACTTGGGATCTTGGTAGGTGTTTCCCATCTGCAAGACAAGCAGCAGTCCATTCATCAATTGGCCTTGAGGATTCCTGCAAAGATTTCCACTAGACAGGACACATTCACGGCTGCATTCTTCTCTCTACTCTCTTTAACCACAAACCCAGTGGGATCCACTGACTCTATAGAAAGACTCACTAGTTAACAGTCCATTTCAAACCAACAAACAACAACAAGAACAACAACAAACACGTTTTTCCTACATGATCTCAGAACATGAGACAAAATGCCAAATTGAAACACACACCCACTAAGACACACAAACCACCCCTGTATTTTGTCTGCATCTATCCACTCTGGCCTCTGACTGGTGGGTGAAAATTTGTTCCCCAGCAGTGGCCGGTCCTGTCTCAGCTCTGGTCTCCGTGGCCATCTCTGTGTAGTTGTCAGGAGCCAGCAATGAGCCAACACTTCTTTCTCAGGAAAGGCCCCTGTTCAGACCATTCAAGGCATTTGGCTACCCACACATCACCAGGTGCCAAGAAAGAATGACTCTGGCCTTGGTACAGAAAAAACAAGGGAGCCCACTGGGACTGGAATTGCCTCTGGGTGCCTCGCCTCCTGGATCCCACGTTCAGAGATTTCCATTACCAAGGAAGTGAGGTGAGGTCACTTCCTTCAGGGAAGTGAATGAGGTCACTGCCTTGGCAACCACTTTGTCCTAACAGTTGTTTCCAAGGGTCCCATGAGAGGGAGGCTGCCCCACCTTCCTGTGACATTTTCACAAGTCATAAAGGTCTATATACCCTAGGAGGCCGGGATCAGCAACCCACCCAGGCCTGATTTTGTCCATCTTCCCTGCATTGAGAAGAGAGAGGCTGATTCAGCCACATCCCTTCATCCTCAATGGGTTGTTGGCCATGGAAGATGACTTTAGACCTCACAGGTCCTACCTAGCTGCCTACATTGGCTCCAGGGATCATTTCTGCATCTTGCTCTGCTTCTCAAATTCGAGGCCTCCTACCTGCCAGGGGTAGATTCTTTATGTGTACTGGACTCATGAAAACACCCAAACACCTGTGTGCTAGTTACTGGATGGCTTGCAACAACTCATTTGACCCAGAGGATCCCTGTTCTTACTTCATCGGTGTCAGGAGCCTGACCAGAGGAAGGCAAGAGACTACATCCAATATTACACTTCTTTTTCATCCTTTTAGATGTGCATGGACACATGGATTTTTCTTGAGTTTCCTGGGGTGCTGAGAATGTAATACACAGCCACACACAGGGCCAAGAGTCTGATTCAGACACAGCCTTTACAAAGCACTTTACCTAAAAGGCACAGATTGGGCCTCTTCCTTTCCGTTTGAAACTGTTTTCTGGAGGATTCCCAAAGGAGTGCCCTAAGGCAAACACCTCCCTGACATTCAGGGGAACAGAACAATAGGGAGGAAAGAAGCCTAGAGAAAAACTTTTCTTTAATTGAACACTGTGGCACTGACAGCTCCTAATCATGCAACTTGGGTGGCTATCTATGCAAGCAGGGATTCTCCAGAGAGATCCTTACCAGTCATGCTAATTTTTACTTTTCTGAGATGCTTGGCATTCCCGTCAGCAATCCAGTCCATGGCCATGTCACAGAGCTTCAAGGTGGTACCCATCTTGTTCACAAAAACACGAACCCCTTCAGAGAGTGGCCAAAATTCTGGAGGAATACAGGAACTTGGGATCTTGGTAGGTGTTTCCCATCTGCACGACAAGCAGCAGTCCATTCTTCAATTGGCCTTGAGGAGTCCTGCAAAGATTTCCACTAGACAGGACACATTCACGGCTGCATTCTTCTCTCCACTCTCTTTAACCACAAACCCAGTGGGATCCACTGACATAGAAAGACTCACTAGTTAACATTCCATTTCAAACCAACAAACAACAACAACAACAACAAACACGTTTTTCCTACATGATCTCAGAACATGAGACAAAATGCCAAATTGAAACACACACCCACTAAGACACACAAACCACCCCTGTATTTGGTCTGCATCTATCCACTCTGACCTCTGACTGGTGGGTGAAAATTTGTGCCCCAGCAGTGGCCGGTCCTGTCTCAGCTCTGGTCTCCTTGGCCATCTCTGTGTAGTTGTAAGGAGCCAGCAATGAGCCAACACTTCTTTCTCAGGAAAGGCCCCTGTTCAGACCATTCAAGGCATTTGGCTACCCACACATCACCAGGTGCCAAGAAAGAATGACTCTGGCCTTGGTACAGAAAAAAAAAAGGGAGCCCACTGGGACTGGAATTGCCTCTGGGTGCCTCGCCTCCTGGATCCCACGTTCAGAGAGTTCCATCACCAAGGAAGTGAGGTGAGGTCACTTCCTTCAGGGAAGTGAATGAGGTCACTGCCTTGGCAACCACTTTGTCCTAACAGTTGTTTCCAAGGGTCCCATGAGAGGGAGGCTGCCCCACATTCCTGTGACATTTTCACAAGTCATAAAGGTCTATATACCCTATGAGCCCGGGATCAGCAACCCACCCAGGCCTGATTGTGTCCATCTTCCCTGCATTGAGAAGAGAGAGGCTGATTCAGCCACATCCCTTCATCCTCAATGGGTTGTTGGCCATGGAAGATGACTTTAGACCTCACAGGTCCTACCTAGCTGCCTACATTGGCTCCAGGGATCATTTCTGCATCTTGCTCTGCTTCTCAAATTCGAGGCCTCCTACCTGCCAGGGGTAGATTCTTTATGTGTACTGGACTCATGAAAACACCCAAACACCTGTGTGCTAGTTACTGGATGGCTTGGAACAACTCATTTGACCCAGAGGATCCCTGTTCTTACTTCATCGGTGTCAGGAGCCTGACCAGAGGAAGGCAAGAGACTACATCCAGTATTACACTTCTTTTTCATCCTTTTAGATGTGCATGGACACATGGGATTTTTCTTGAGTTTCCTGGGGTGCTGAGAATGTAATACACAGCCACACACAGTGCCACGAGTCTGATTCAGACACAGCCTTTACAAAGCACTTTACCTAAAAGGCACAGATTGGGCCTCTTCCTTTCCGTTTGAAACTGTTTTCTGGAGGATTCCCAAAGGAGTGCCCTAAGGCAAACACCTCCCTGACATTCAGGGGAACAGAACAATAGGGAGGATGGCAGCCTGGATAAAAACTTTTCTTTAATTGAACACTGTGGCACTGACAGCTCCTAATCATGCAACTTGGGTGGCTATCTATGCAAGCAGGGATTCTCCAGAGAGATCCTTACCAGTCATGCTAATTTTTACTTTTCTGAGATGCTTGGCATTCCCATCAGCAATCCAGTCCATGGCCTTGTCACAGAGCTTCAAGGTGGTACCCATCTTGTTCACAAAAACAGGAACCCCTTCAGAGAGTGGCCAAAATTCTGGAAGAGTACAGGAACTTGGGATCTTGGTAGGTGTTTCCCATCTGCAAGACAAGCAGCAGTCCATTCATCAATTGGCCTTGAGGATTCCTGCAAAGATTTCCACTAGACAGGACACATTCACGGCTGCATTCTTCTCTCTACTCTCTTTAACCACAAACCCAGTGGGATCCACTGACTCTATAGAAAGACTCACTAGTTAACAGTCCATTTCAAACCAACAAACAACAACAAGAACAACAACAAACACGTTTTCCCTACATGATCTCAGAACATGAGACAAAATGCCAAATTGAAACACACACCCACTAAGACACACAAACCACCCCTGTATTTTGTCTGCATCTATCCACTCTGGCCTCTGACTGGTGGGTGAAAATTTGTTCCCCAGCAGTGGCCGGTCCTGTCTCAGCTCTGGTCTCCGTGGCCATCTCTGTGTAGTTGTCAGGAGCCAGCAATGAGCCAACACTTCTTTCTCAGGAAAGGCCCCTGTTCAGACCATTCAAGGCATTTGGCTACCCACACATCACCAGGTGCCAAGAAAGAATGACTCTGGCCTTGGTACAGAAAAATCAAGGGAGCCCACTGGGACTGGAATTGCCTCTGGGTGCCTCGCCTCCTGGATCCCACGTTCAGAGATTTCCATTACCAAGGAAGTGAGGTGAGGTCACTTCCTTCAGGGAAGTGAATGAGGTCACTGCCTTGGCAACCACTTTGTCCTAACAGTTGTTTCCAAGGGTCCCATGAGAGGGAGGCTGCCCCACCTTCCTGTGACATTTTCACAAGTCATAAAGGTCTATATACCCTAGGAGGCCGGGATCAGCAACCCACCCAGGCCTGATTTTGTCCATCTTCCCTGCATTGAGAAGAGAGATGCTGATTCAGCCACATCCCTTCATCCTCAATGGGTTGTTGGCCATGGAAGATGACTTTAGACCTCACAGGTCCTACCTAGCTGCCTACATTGGCTCCAGGGATCATTTCTGCATCTTGCTCTGCTTCTCAAATTCGAGGCCTCCTACCTGCCAGGGGTAGATTCTTTATGTGTACTGGACTCATGAAAACACCCAAACACCTGTGTGCTAGTTACTGGATGGCTTGGAACAACTCATTTGACCCAGAGGATCCCTGTTCTTACTTCATTGGTGTCAGGAGCCTGACCAGAGGAAGGCAAGAGACTACATCCAATATTACACTTCTTTTTCATCCTTTTAGATGTGCATGGACACATGGGATTTTTCTTGAGTTTCCTGGGGTGCTGAGAATGTAATACACAGCCACACACAGGGCCAAGAGTCTGATTCAGACACAGCCTTTACAAAGCACTTTACCTAAAAGGCACAGATTGGGCCTCTTCCTTTCCATTTGAAACTGTTTTCTGGAGGATTCCCAAAGGAGTGCCCTAAGGCAAACACCTCCCTGACATTCAGGGGAACAGAACAATAGGGAGGAAAGAAGCCTGGAGAAAAACTTTTCTTTAATTGAACACTGTGGCACTGACAGCTCCTAATCATGCAACTTGGGTGGCTATCTATGCAAGCAGGGATTCTCCAGAGAGATCCTTACCAGTCATGCTAATTTTTACTTTTCTGAGATGCTTGGCATTCCCGTCAGCAATCCAGTCCATGGCCATGTCACAGAGCTTCAAGGTGGTACCCATCTTGTTCACAAAAAACACGAACCCCTTCAGTGAGTGGCCAAAATTCTGGAGGAATACAGGAACTTGGGATCTTGGTAGGTGTTTCCCATCTGCAAGACAAGCAGCAGTCCATTCATCAATTGGCCTTGAGGAGTCCTGCAAAGATTTCCACTAGACAGGACACATTCACGGCTGCATTCTTCTCTCTACTCTCTTTAACCACAAACCCAGTGGGATCCACTGACTCTATAGAAAGACTCACTAGTTAACAGTCCATTTGAAACCAACAAACAACAACAACAACAACAAACACGTTTTTCCTACATGATCTCAGAACATGAGACAAAATGCCAAATTGAAACACACACCCACTAAGACACACAAACCACCCCTGTATTTGGTCTGCATCTATCCACTCTGACCTCTGACTGGTGGGTGAAAATTTGTGCCCCAGCAGTGGCCGGTCCTGTCTCAGCTCTGGTCTCCTTGGCCATCTCTGTGTAGTTGTCAGGAGCCAGCAATGAGCCAACACTTCTTTCTCAGGAAAGGCCCCTGTTCAGAACATTCAAGGCATTTGGCTACCCACACATCACCAGGTGCCAAGAAAGAATGACTCTGGCCTTGGTACAGAAAAAAAAAGGGAGCCCACTGGGACTGGAATTGCCTCTGGGTGCCTCGCCTCCTGGATCCCACGTTCAGAGAGTTCCATCACCAAGGAAGTGAGGTGAGGTCACTTCCTTCAGGGAAGTGAATGAGGTCACTGCCTTGGCAACCACTTTGTCCTAACAGTTGTTTCCAAGGGTCCCATGAGAGGGAGGCTGCCCCACCTTCCTGTGACATTTTCACAAGTCATAAAGTTCTATATACCCTATGAGCCCGGGATCAGCAACCCACCCAGGCCTGATTGTGTCCATCTTCCCTGCATTGAGAAGAGAGAGGCTGATTCATCCACATCCCTTCATCCTCACTGGGTTGTTGGCCATGGAAGATGACTTTAGACCTCACAGGTCCTACCTAGCTGCCTACATTGGCTCCAGGGATCATTTCTGCATCTTGCTCTGCTTCTCAAATTCGAGGCCTCCTACCTGCCAGGGGTAGATTCTTTATGTGTACTGTTCTCATGAAAACACCCAAACACCTGTGTGCTAGTTACTGGATGGCTTGCAACAACTCATTTGACCCAGAGGATCCCTGTTCTTACTTCATCGGTGTCAGGAGCCTGACCAGAGGATGGCAAGAGACTTCATCCAATATTACACTTCTTTTTCATCCTTTTAGATGTGCATGGACACATGGGATTTTTCTTGAGTTTCCTGGGGTGCTGAGAATGTAATTCACAGCCACACACAGGGCCAAGAGTCTGATTCAGACACAGCCTTTACAAAGCACTTTACCTAAAAGGCACAGATTGGGCCTCTTCCTTTCCGTTTGAAACTGTTTTCTGGAGGATTCCCAAAGGAGTGCCCTAAGGCAAACACCTCCCTGACATTCAGGGGAACAGAACAATAGGGAGGAAGGAAGCCTGGAGAAAAACTTTTCTTTAATTGAACACTGTGGCACTGACAGCTCCTAATCATGCAACTTGGGTGGCTATCTATGCAAGCAGGGATTCTCCAGAGAGATCCTTACCAGTCATGCTAATTTTTACTTTTCTGAGATGCTTGGCATTCCCATCAGCAATCCAGTCCATGGCCTTGTCACAGAGCTTCAAGGTGGTACCCATCTTGTTCACAAAAACAGGAACCCCTTCAGAGAGTGGCCAAAATTCTGGAAGAATACAGGAACTTGGGATCTTGGTAGGTGTTTCCCATCTGCAAGACAAGCAGCAGTCCATTCATCAATTGGCCTTGAGGATTCCTGCAAAGATTTCCACTAGACAGGACACATTCACGGCTGCATTCTTCTCTCTACTCTCTTTAACCACAAACCCAGTGGGATCCACTGACTCTATAGAAAGACTCACTACTTAACAGTCCATTTCAAACCAACAAACAACAACAACAACAACAACAACAAACACGTTTTCCTACATGATCTCAGAACATGAGACAAAATGCCAAATTGAAACACACACCCACTAAGACACACAAACCACCCCAGTATTTGGTCTGCATCTATCCACTCTGACCTCTGACTGGTGGGTGAAAATTTGTGCCCCAGCAGTGGCCGGTCCTGTCTCAGCTCTGGTCTCCGTGGCCATCTCTGTGTAGTTGTCAGGAGCCAGCAATGAGCCAACACTTCTTTCTCAGGAAAGGCCCCTGTTCAGACCATTCAAGGCATTTGGCTACCCACACATCACCAGGTGCCAAGAAAGAATGACTCTGGCCTTGGTACAGAAAAATCAAGGGAGCCCACTGGGACTGGAATTGCCTCTGGGTGCCTCGCCTCCTGGATCCCACGTTCAGAGAGTTCCATCACCAAGGAAGTGAGGTGAGGTCACTTCCTTCAGGGAAGTGAATGAGGTCACTGCCTTGGCAACCACTTTGTCCTAACAGTTGTTTCCAAGGGTCCCATGAGAGGGAGGCTGCCCCACCTTCCTGTGACATTTTCACAAGTCATAAAGTTCTATATACCCTATGAGCCCGGGATCAGCAACCCACCCAGGCCTGATTGTGTCCATCTTCCCTGCATTGAGAAGAGAGAGGCTGATTCATCCACATCCCTTCATCCTCACTGGGTTGTTGGCCATGGAAGATGACTTTAGACCTCACAGGTCCTACCTAGCTGCCTACATTGGCTCCAGGGATCATTTCTGCATCTTGCTCTGCTTCTCAAATTCGAGGCCTCCTACCTGCCAGGGGTAGATTCTTTATGTGTACTGTTCTCATGAAAACACCCAAACACCTGTGTGCTAGTTACTGGATGGCTTGCAACAACTCATTTGACCCAGAGGATCCCTGTTCTTACTTCATCGGTGTCAGGAGCCTGACCAGAGGATGGCAAGAGACTTCATCCAATATTACACTTCTTTTTCATCCTTTTAGATGTGCATGGACACATGGGATTTTTCTTGAGTTTCCTGGGGTGCTGAGAATGTAATTCACAGCCACACACAGGGCCAAGAGTCTGATTCAGACACAGCCTTTACAAAGCACTTTACCTAAAAGGCACAGATTGGGCCTCTTCCTTTCCGTTTGAAACTGTTTTCTGGAGGATTCCCAAAGGAGTGCCCTAAGGCAAACACCTCCCTGACATTCAGGGGAACAGAACAATAGGGAGGAAGGAAGCCTGGAGAAAAACTTTTCTTTAATTGAACACTGTGGCACTGACAGCTCCTAATCATGCAACTTGGGTGGCTATCTATGCAAGCAGGGATTCTCCAGAGAGATCCTTACCAGTCATGCTAATTTTTACTTTTCTGAGATGCTTGGCATTCCCATCAGCAATCCAGTCCATGGCCTTGTCACAGAGCTTCAAGGTGGTACCCATCTTGTTCACAAAAACAGGAACCCCTTCAGAGAGTGGCCAAAATTCTGGAAGAATACAGGAACTTGGGATCTTGGTAGGTGTTTCCCATCTGCAAGACAAGCAGCAGTCCATTCATCAATTGGCCTTGAGGATTCCTGCAAAGATTTCCACTAGACAGGACACATTCACGGCTGCATTCTTCTCTCTACTCTCTTTAACCACAAACCCAGTGGGATCCACTCACTCTATAGAAAGACTCACTAGTTAACAGTCCATTTCAAACCAACAAACAACAACAAGAACAACAACAAACACGTTTTTCCTACATGATCTCAGAACATGAGACAAAATGCCAAATTGAAACACACACCCACTAAGACACACAAACCACCCCTGTATTTTGTCTGCATCTATCCACTCTGGCCTCTGACTGGTGGGTGAAAATTTGTTCCCCAGCAGTGGCCGGTCCTGTCTCAGCTCTGGTCTCCGTGGCCATCTCTGTGTAGTTGTCAGGAGCCAGCAATGAGCCAACACTTCTTTCTCAGGAAAGGCCCCTGTTCAGACCATTCAAGGCATTTGGCTACCCACACATCACCAGGTGCCAAGAAAGAATGACTCTGGCCTTGGTACAGAAAAAACAAGGGAGCCCACTGGGACTGGAATTGCCTCTGGGTGCCTCGCCTCCTGGATCCCACGTTCAGAGATTTCCATTACCAAGGAAGTGAGGTGAGGTCACTTCCTTCAGGGAAGTGAATGAGGTCACTGCCTTGGCAACCACTTTGTCCTAACAGTTGTTTCCAAGGGTCCCATGAGAGGGAGGCTGCCCCACCTTCCTGTGACATTTTCACAAGTCATAAAGGTCTATATACCCTAGGAGGCCGGGATCAGCAACCCACCCAGGCCTGATTTTGTCCATCTTCCCTGCATTGAGAAGAGAGAGGCTGATTCAGCCACATCCCTTCATCCTCAATGGGTTGTTGGCCATGGAAGATGACTTTAGACCTCACAGGTCCTACCTAGCTGCCTACATTGGCTCCAGGGATCATTTCTGCATCTTGCTCTGCTTCTCAAATTCGAGGCCTCCTACCTGCCAGGGGTAGATTCTTTATGTGTACTGGACTCATGAAAACACCCAAACACCTGTGTGCTAGTTACTGGATGGCTTGCAACAACTCATTTGACCCAGAGGATCCCTGTTCTTACTTCATCGGTGTCAGGAGCCTGACCAGAGGAAGGCAAGAGACTACATCCAATATTACACTTCTTTTTCATCCTTTTAGATGTGCATGGACACATGGGATTTTTCTTGAGTTTCCTGGGGTGCTGAGAATGTAATACACAGCCACACACAGGGCCAAGAGTCTGATTCAGACACAGCCTTTACAAAGAACTTTACCTAAAAGGCACAGATTGGGCCTCTTCCTTTCCGTTTGAAACTGTTTTCTGGAGGATTCCCAAAGGAGTGCCCTAAGGCAAACACCTCCCTGACATTCAGGGGAACAGAACAATAGGGAGGAAAGAAGCCTAGAGAAAAACTTTTCTTTAATTGAACACTGTGGCACTGACAGCTCCTAATCATGCAACTTGGGTGGCTATCTATGCAAGCAGGGATTCTCCAGAGAGATCCTTACCAGTCATGCTAATTTTTACTTTTCTGAGATGCTTGGCATTCCCGTCAGCAATCCAGTCCATGGCCATGTCACAGAGCTTCAAGGTGGTACCCATCTTGTTCACAAAAACACGAACCCCTTCAGAGAGTGGCCAAAATTCTGGAGGAATACAGGAACTTGGGATCTTGGTAGGTGTTTCCCATCTGCACGACAAGCAGCAGTCCATTCTTCAATTGGCCTTGAGGAGTCCTGCAAAGATTTCCACTAGACAGGACACATTCACGGCTGCATTCTTCTCTCCACTCTCTTTAACCACAAACCCAGTGGGATCCACTGACATAGAAAGACTCACTAGTTAACATTCCATTTCAAACCAACAAACAACAACAACAACAACAAACACGTTTTTCCTACATGATCTCAGAACATGAGACAAAATGCCAAATTGAAACACACACCCACTAAGACACACAAACCACCCCTGTATTTGGTCTGCATCTATCCACTCTGACCTCTGACTGGTGGGTGAAAATTTGTGCCCCAGCAGTGGCCGGTCCTGTCTCAGCTCTGGTCTCCTTGGCCATCTCTGTGTAGTTGTAAGGAGCCAGCAATGAGCCAACACTTCTTTCTCAGGAAAGGCCCCTGTTCAGACCATTCAAGGCATTTGGCTACCCACACATCACCAGGTGCCAAGAAAGAATGACTCTGGCCTTGGTACAGAAAAAAAAAGGGAGCCCACTGGGACTGGAATTGCCTCTGGGTGCCTCGCCTCCTGGATCCCACGTTCAGAGAGTTCCATCACCAAGGAAGTGAGGTGAGGTCACTTCCTTCAGGGAAGTGAATGAGGTCACTGCCTTGGCAACCACTTTGTCCTAACAGTTGTTTCCAAGGGTCCCATGAGAGGGAGGCTGCCCCACATTCCTGTGACATTTTCACAAGTCATAAAGGTCTATATACCCTATGAGCCCAGGATCAGCAACCCACCCAGGCCTGATTGTGTCCATCTTCCCTGCATTGAGAAGAGAGAGGCTGATTCAGCCACATCCCTTCATCCTCAATGGGTTGTTGGCCATGGAAGATGACTTTAGACCTCACAGGTCCTACCTAGCTGCCTACATTGGCTCCAGGGATCATTTCTGCATCTTGCTCTGCTTCTCAAATTCGAGGCCTCCTACCTGCCAGGGGTAGATTCTTTATGTGTACTGGACTCATGAAAACACCCAAACACCTGTGTGCTAGTTACTGGATGGCTTGGAACAACTCATTTGACCCAGAGGATCCCTGTTCTTACTTCATCGGTGTCAGGAGCCTGACCAGAGGAAGGCAAGAGACTACATCCAGTATTACACTTCTTTTTCATCCTTTTAGATGTGCATGGACACATGGGATTTTTCTTGAGTTTCCTGGGGTGCTGAGAATGTAATACACAGCCACACACAGTGCCACGAGTCTGATTCAGACACAGCCTTTACAAAGCACTTTACCTAAAAGGCACAGATTGGGCCTCTTCCTTTCCGTTTGAAACTGTTTTCTGGAGGATTCCCAAAGGAGTGCCCTAAGGCAAACACCTCCCTGACATTCAGGGGAACAGAACAATAGGGAGGATGGCAGCCTGGATAAAAACTTTTCTTTAATTGAACACTGTGGCACTGACAGCTCCTAATCATGCAACTTGGGTGGCTATCTATGCAAGCAGGGATTCTCCAGAGAGATCCTTACCAGTCATGCTAATTTTTACTTTTCTGAGATGCTTGGCATTCCCATCAGCAATCCAGTCCATGGCCTTGTCACAGAGCTTCAAGGTGGTACCCATCTTGTTCACAAAAACAGGAACCCCTTCAGAGAGTGGCCAAAATTCTGGAAGAGTACAGGAACTTGGGATCTTGGTAGGTGTTTCCCATCTGCAAGACAAGCAGCAGTCCATTCATCAATTGGCCTTGAGGATTCCTGCAAAGATTTCCACTAGACAGGACACATTCACGGCTGCATTCTTCTCTCTACTCTCTTTAACCACAAACCCAGTGGGATCCACTGACTCTATAGAAAGACTCACTAGTTAACAGTCCATTTCAAACCAACAAACAACAACAAGAACAACAACAAACACGTTTTCCCTACATGATCTCAGAACATGAGACAAAATGCCAAATTGAAACACACACCCACTAAGACACACAAACCACCCCTGTATTTTGTCTGCATCTATCCACTCTGGCCTCTGACTGGTGGGTGAAAATTTGTTCCCCAGCAGTGGCCGGTCCTGTCTCAGCTCTGGTCTCCGTGGCCATCTCTGTGTAGTTGTCAGGAGCCAGCAATGAGCCAACACTTCTTTCTCAGGAAAGGCCCCTGTTCAGACCATTCAAGGCATTTGGCTACCCACACATCACCAGGTGCCAAGAAAGAATGACTCTGGCCTTGGTACAGAAAAATCAAGGGAGCCCACTGGGACTGGAATTGCCTCTGGGTGCCTCGCCTCCTGGATCCCACGTTCAGAGATTTCCATTACCAAGGAAGTGAGGTGAGGTCACTTCCTTCAGGGAAGTGAATGAGGTCACTGCCTTGGCAACCACTTTGTCCTAACAGTTGTTTCCAAGGGTCCCATGAGAGGGAGGCTGCCCCACCTTCCTGTGACATTTTCACAAGTCATAAAGGTCTATATACCCTAGGAGGCCGGGATCAGCAACCCACCCAGGCCTGATTTTGTCCATCTTCCCTGCATTGAGAAGAGAGATGCTGATTCAGCCACATCCCTTCATCCTCAATGGGTTGTTGGCCATGGAAGATGACTTTAGACCTCACAGGTCCTACCTAGCTGCCTACATTGGCTCCAGGGATCATTTCTGCATCTTGCTCTGCTTCTCAAATTCGAGGCCTCCTACCTGCCAGGGGTAGATTCTTTATGTGTACTGGACTCATGAAAACACCCAAACACCTGTGTGCTAGTTACTGGATGGCTTGGAACAACTCATTTGACCCAGAGGATCCCTGTTCTTACTTCATTGGTGTCAGGAGCCTGACCAGAGGAAGGCAAGAGACTACATCCAATATTACACTTCTTTTTCATCCTTTTAGATGTGCATGGACACATGGGATTTTTCTTGAGTTTCCTGGGGTGCTGAGAATGTAATACACAGCCACACACAGGGCCAAGAGTCTGATTCAGACACAGCCTTTACAAAGCACTTTACCTAAAAGGCACAGATTGGGCCTCTTCCTTTCCATTTGAAACTGTTTTCTGGAGGATTCCCAAAGGAGTGCCCTAAGGCAAACACCTCCCTGACATTCAGGGGAACAGAACAATAGGGAGGAAAGAAGCCTGGAGAAAAACTTTTCTTTAATTGAACACTGTGGCACTGACAGCTCCTAATCATGCAACTTGGGTGGCTATCTATGCAAGCAGGGATTCTCCAGAGAGATCCTTACCAGTCATGCTAATTTTTACTTTTCTGAGATGCTTGGCATTCCCGTCAGCAATCCAGTCCATGGCCATGTCACAGAGCTTCAAGGTGGTACCCATCTTGTTCACAAAAACACGAACCCCTTCAGTGAGTGGCCAAAATTCTGGAGGAATACAGGAACTTGGGATCTTGGTAGGTGTTTCCCATCTGCAAGACAAGCAGCAGTCCATTCATCAATTGGCCTTGAGGAGTCCTGCAAAGATTTCCACTAGACAGGACACATTCACGGCTGCATTCTTCTCTCTACTCTCTTTAACCACAAACCCAGTGGGATCCACTGACTCTATAGAAAGACTCACTAGTTAACAGTCCATTTGAAACCAACAAACAACAACAACAACAACAAACACGTTTTTCCTACATGATCTCAGAACATGAGACAAAATGCCAAATTGAAACACACACCCACTAAGACACACAAACCACCCCTGTATTTGGTCTGCATCTATCCACTCTGACCTCTGACTGGTGGGTGAAAATTTGTGCCCCAGCAGTGGCCGGTCCTGTCTCAGCTCTGGTCTCCTTGGCCATCTCTGTGTAGTTGTCAGGAGCCAGCAATGAGCCAACACTTCTTTCTCAGGAAAGGCCCCTGTTCAGAACATTCAAGGCATTTGGCTACCCACACATCACCAGGTACCAAGAAAGAATGACTCTGGCCTTGGTACAGAAAAAAAAAGGGAGCCCACTGGGACTGGAATTGCCTCTGGGTGCCTCGCCTCCTGGATCCCACGTTCAGAGAGTTCCATCACCAAGGAAGTGAGGTGAGGTCACTTCCTTCAGGGAAGTGAATGAGGTCACTGCCTTGGCAACCACTTTGTCCTAACAGTTGTTTCCAAGGGTCCCATGAGAGGGAGGCTGCCCCACCTTCCTGTGACATTTTCACAAGTCATAAAGTTCTATATACCCTATGAGCCCGGGATCAGCAACCCACCCAGGCCTGATTGTGTCCATCTTCCCTGCATTGAGAAGAGAGAGGCTGATTCATCCACATCCCTTCATCCTCACTGGGTTGTTGGCCATGGAAGATGACTTTAGACCTCACAGGTCCTACCTAGCTGCCTACATTGGCTCCAGGGATCATTTCTGCATCTTGCTCTGCTTCTCAAATTCGAGGCCTCCTACCTGCCAGGGGTAGATTCTTTATGTGTACTGTTCTCATGAAAACACCCAAACACCTGTGTGCTAGTTACTGGATGGCTTGCAACAACTCATTTGACCCAGAGGATCCCTGTTCTTACTTCATCGGTGTCAGGAGCCTGACCAGAGGATGGCAAGAGACTTCATCCAATATTACACTTCTTTTTCATCCTTTTAGATGTGCATGGACACATGGGATTTTTCTTGAGTTTCCTGGGGTGCTGAGAATGTAATTCACAGCCACACACAGGGCCAAGAGTCTGATTCAGACACAGCCTTTACAAAGCACTTTACCTAAAAGGCACAGATTGGGCCTCTTCCTTTCCGTTTGAAACTGTTTTCTGGAGGATTCCCAAAGCAGTGCCCTAAGGCAAACACCTCCCTGACATTCAGGGGAACAGAACAATAGGGAGGAAGGAAGCCTGGAGAAAAACTTTTCTTTAATTGAACACTGTGGCACTGACAGCTCCTAATCATGCAACTTGGGTGGCTATCTATGCAAGCAGGGATTCTCCAGAGAGATCCTTACCAGTCATGCTAATTTTTACTTTTCTGAGATGCTTGGCATTCCCATCAGCAATCCAGTCCATGGCCTTGTCACAGAGCTTCAAGGTGGTACCCATCTTGTTCACAAAAACAGGAACCCCTTCAGAGAGTGGCCAAAATTCTGGAAGAATACAGGAACTTGGGATCTTGGTAGGTGTTTCCCATCTGCAAGACAAGCAGCAGTCCATTCATCAATTGGCCTTGAGGATTCCTGCAAAGATTTCCACTAGACAGGACACATTCACGGCTGCATTCTTCTCTCTACTCTCTTTAACCACAAACCCAGTGGGATCCACTGACTCTATAGAAAGACTCACTACTTAACAGTCCATTTCAAACCAACAAACAACAACAACAACAACAACAACAAACACGTTTTTCCTACATGATCTCAGAACATGAGACAAAATGCCAAATTGAAACACACACCCACTAAGACACACAAACCACCCCAGTATTTGGTCTGCATCTATCCACTCTGACCTCTGACTGGTGGGTGAAAATTTGTGCCCCAGCAGTGGCCGGTCCTGTCTCAGCTCTGGTCTCCGTGGCCATCTCTGTGTAGTTGTCAGGAGCCAGCAATGAGCCAACACTTCTTTCTCAGGAAAGACCCCTGTTCAGACCATTCAAGGCATTTGGCTACCCACACATCAGAAGGTGCCAAGAAAGAATGACTCTGGCCTTGGTACAGAAAAAACAAGGGAGCCCACTGGGACTGGAATTGCCTCTGGGTGCCTCGCCTCCTGGATCCCACGTTCAGAGAGTTCCATCACCAAGGAAGTGAGGTGAGGTCACTTCCTTCAGTGAAGTGAATGAGGTCACTGCCTTGGCAACCACTTTGTCCTAACAGTTGTTTCCAAGGGTCCCATGAGAGGGAGGCTGCCCCACCTTCCTGTGACATTTTCACAAGTCATAAAGGTCTATATACACTAGGAGCCCGGGATCAGCAACCCACCCAGGCCTGATTGTGTCCATCTTCCCTGCATTGAGAATAGAGAGGCTGATTCAGCCACATCCCTTCATCCTCACTGGGTTGTTGGCCATGGAAGATGACTTTAGACCTCACAGGTCCTACCTAGCTGCCTACATTGGCTCCAGGGATCATTTCTGCATCTTGCTCTGCTTCTCAAATTCGAGGCCTCCTGCCTGCCAGGGGTAGATTCTTTATGTGTACTGTTCTCATGAAAACACCCAAACACCTGTGTGCTAGTTACTGGATGGCTTGCAACAACTCATTTGACCCAGAGGATCCCTGTTCTTACTTCATCGGTGTCAGGAGCCTGACCAGAGGAAGGCAAGAGACTACATCCAATATTACACTTCTTTTTCATCCTTTTAGATGTGCATGGACACATGGGACTTTTCTTGAGTTTCCTGGGGTGCTGAGAATGTAATTCACAGCCACACACAGGGCCAAGAGTCTGATACAGACACAGCCTTTACAAAGCACTTTACCTAAAAGGCACAGATTGGGCCTCTTCCTTTCCGTTTGAAACTGTTTTCTGGAGGATTCCCAAAGGAGTGCCCTAAGGCAAACACCTCCCTGACATTCAGGGGAACAGAACAATAGGGAGGAAAGAAGCCTAGAGAAAAACTTTTCTTTAATTGAACACTGTGGCACTGACAGCTCCTAATCATGCAACTTGGGTGGCTATCTATGCAAGCAGGGATTCTCCAGAGAGATCCTTACCAGTCATGCTAATTTTTACTTTTCTGAGATGCTTGGCATTCCCGTCAGCAATCGAGTCCATGGCCTTGTCCCAGAGCTTCAAGGTGGTACCCATCTTGTTCACAAAAACACGAACCCCTTCAGAGAGTGGCCAAAATTCTGGAAGAATACAGGAACTTGGGATCTTGGTAGGTGTTTCCCATCTGCAAGACAAGCAGCAGTCCATTCATCAATTGGCCTTGAGGAGTCCTGCAAAGATTTCCACTAGACAGGACACATTCACGGCTGCATTCTTCTCTCTACTCTCTTTAACCACAAACCCAGTAGGATCCACTGACTCTATAGAAAGACTCACTAGTTAACAGTCCATTTCAAACCAACAAACAACAACAACAACAACAACAAACACGTTTTTCCTACATGATCTCAGAACATGAGACAAAATGCCAAATTGAAACACACACCCACTAAGACACACAAACCACCCCTGTATTTGGTCTGCATCTATCCACTCTGACCTCTGACTGGTGGGTGAAAATTTGTGCCCCAGCAGTGGCCGGTCCTGTCTCAGCTCTGGTCTCCTTGGCCATCTCTGTGTAGTTGTCAGGAGCCAGCAATGAGCCAACACTTCTTTCTCAGGAAAGGCCCCTGTTCAGACCATTCAAGGCATTTGGCTACCCACACATCACCAGGTGCCAAGAAAGAATGACTCTGGCCTTGGTACAGAAAAATCAAGGGAGCCCACTGGGACTGGAATTGCCTCTGGGTGCCTCGCCTCCTGGATCCCACGTTCAGAGATTTCCATTACCAAGGAAGTGAGGTGAGGTCACTTCCTTCAGGGAAGTGAATGAGGTCACTGCCTTGGCAACCACTTTGTCCTAACAGTTGTTTCCAAGGGTCCCATGAGAGGGAGGCTGCCCCACCTTCCTGTGACATTTTCACAAGTCATAAAGGTCTATATACCCTAGGAGGCCGGGATCAGCAACCCACCCAGGCCTGATTTTGTCCATCTTCCCTGCATTGAGAAGAGAGATGCTGATTCAGCCACATCCCTTCATCCTCAATGGGTTGTTGGCCATGGAAGATGACTTTAGACCTCACAGGTCCTACCTAGCTGCCTACATTGGCTCCAGGGATCATTTCTGCATCTTGCTCTGCTTCTCAAATTCGAGGCCTCCTACCTGCCAGGGGTAGATTCTTTATGTGTACTGGACTCATGAAAACACCCAAACACCTGTGTGCTAGTTACTGGATGGCTTGGAACAACTCATTTGACCCAGAGGATCCCTGTTCTTACTTCATTGGTGTCAGGAGCCTGACCAGAGGAAGGCAAGAGACTACATCCAATATTACACTTCTTTTTCATCCTTTTAGATGTGCATGGACACATGGGATTTTTCTTGAGTTTCCTGGGGTGCTGAGAATGTAATACACAGCCACACACAGGGCCAAGAGTCTGATTCAGACACAGCCTTTACAAAGCACTTTACCTAAAAGGCACAGATTGGGCCTCTTCCTTTCCATTTGAAACTGTTTTCTGGAGGATTCCCAAAGGAGTGCCCTAAGGCAAACACCTCCCTGACATTCAGGGGAACAGAACAATAGGGAGGAAAGAAGCCTGGAGAAAAACTTTTCTTTAATTGAACACTGTGGCACTGACAGCTCCTAATCATGCAACTTGGGTGGCTATCTATGCAAGCAGGGATTCTCCAGAGAGATCCTTACCAGTCATGCTAATTTTTACTTTTCTGAGATGCTTGGCATTCCCGTCAGCAATCCAGTCCATGGCCATGTCACAGAGCTTCAAGGTGGTACCCATCTTGTTCACAAAAACACGAACCCCTTCAGTGAGTGGCCAAAATTCTGGAGGAATACAGGAACTTGGGATCTTGGTAGGTGTTTCCCATCTGCAAGACAAGCAGCAGTCCATTCATCAATTGGCCTTGAGGAGTCCTGCAAAGATTTCCACTAGACAGGACACATTCACGGCTGCATTCTTCTCTCTACTCTCTTTAACCACAAACCCAGTGGGATCCACTGACTCTATAGAAAGACTCACTAGTTAACAGTCCATTTGAAACCAACAAACAACAACAACAACAACAAACACGTTTTTCCTACATGATCTCAGAACATGAGACAAAATGCCAAATTGAAACACACACCCACTAAGACACACAAACCACCCCTGTATTTGGTCTGCATCTATCCACTCTGACCTCTGACTGGTGGGTGAAAATTTGTGCCCCAGCAGTGGCCGGTCCTGTCTCAGCTCTGGTCTCCTTGGCCATCTCTGTGTAGTTGTCAGGAGCCAGCAATGAGCCAACACTTCTTTCTCAGGAAAGGCCCCTGTTCAGAACATTCAAGGCATTTGGCTACCCACACATCACCAGGTACCAAGAAAGAATGACTCTGGCCTTGGTACAGAAAAAAAAAGGGAGCCCACTGGGACTGGAATTGCCTCTGGGTGCCTCGCCTCCTGGATCCCACGTTCAGAGAGTTCCATCACCAAGGAAGTGAGGTGAGGTCACTTCCTTCAGGGAAGTGAATGAGGTCACTGCCTTGGCAACCACTTTGTCCTAACAGTTGTTTCCAAGGGTCCCATGAGAGGGAGGCTGCCCCACCTTCCTGTGACATTTTCACAAGTCATAAAGTTCTATATACCCTATGAGCCCGGGATCAGCAACCCACCCAGGCCTGATTGTGTCCATCTTCCCTGCATTGAGAAGAGAGAGGCTGATTCATCCACATCCCTTCATCCTCACTGGGTTGTTGGCCATGGAAGATGACTTTAGACCTCACAGGTCCTACCTAGCTGCCTACATTGGCTCCAGGGATCATTTCTGCATCTTGCTCTGCTTCTCAAATTCGAGGCCTCCTACCTGCCAGGGGTAGATTCTTTATGTGTACTGTTCTCATGAAAACACCCAAACACCTGTGTGCTAGTTACTGGATGGCTTGCAACAACTCATTTGACCCAGAGGATCCCTGTTCTTACTTCATCGGTGTCAGGAGCCTGACCAGAGGATGGCAAGAGACTTCATCCAATATTACACTTCTTTTTCATCCTTTTAGATGTGCATGGACACATGGGATTTTTCTTGAGTTTCCTGGGGTGCTGAGAATGTAATTCACAGCCACACACAGGGCCAAGAGTCTGATTCAGACACAGCCTTTACAAAGCACTTTACCTAAAAGGCACAGATTGGGCCTCTTCCTTTCCGTTTGAAACTGTTTTCTGGAGGATTCCCAAAGGAGTGCCCTAAGGCAAACACCTCCCTGACATTCAGGGGAACAGAACAATAGGGAGGAAGGAAGCCTGGAGAAAAACTTTTCTTTAATTGAACACTGTGGCACTGACAGCTCCTAATCATGCAACTTGGGTGGCTATCTATGCAAGCAGGGATTCTCCAGAGAGATCCTTACCAGTCATGCTAATTTTTACTTTTCTGAGATGCTTGGCATTCCCATCAGCAATCCAGTCCATGGCCTTGTCACAGAGCTTCAAGGTGGTACCCATCTTGTTCACAAAAACAGGAACCCCTTCAGAGAGTGGCCAAAATTCTGGAAGAATACAGGAACTTGGGATCTTGGTAGGTGTTTCCCATCTGCAAGACAAGCAGCAGTCCATTCATCAATTGGCCTTGAGGATTCCTGCAAAGATTTCCACTAGACAGGACACATTCACGGCTGCATTCTTCTCTCTACTCTCTTTAACCACAAACCCAGTGGGATCCACTGACTCTATAGAAAGACTCACTACTTAACAGTCCATTTCAAACCAACAAACAACAACAACAACAACAAACACGTTTTTCCTACATGATCTCAGAACATGAGACAAAATGCCAAATTGAAACACACACCCACTAAGACACACAAACCACCCCAGTATTTGGTCTGCATCTATCCACTCTGACCTCTGACTGGTGGGTGAAAATTTGTGCCCCAGCAGTGGCCGGTCCTGTCTCAGCTCTGGTCTCCGTGGCCATCTCTGTGTAGTTGTCAGGAGCCAGCAATGAGCCAACACTTCTTTCTCAGGAAAGACCCCTGTTCAGACCATTCAAGGCATTTGGCTACCCACACATCAGAAGGTGCCAAGAAAGAATGACTCTGGCCTTGGTACAGAAAAAACAAGGGAGCCCACTGGGACTGGAATTGCCTCTGGGTGCCTCGCCTCCTGGATCCCACGTTCAGAGAGTTCCATCACCAAGGAAGTGAGGTGAGGTCACTTCCTTCAGTGAAGTGAATGAGGTCACTGCCTTGGCAACCACTTTGTCCTAACAGTTGTTTCCAAGGGTCCCATGAGAGGGAGGCTGCCCCACCTTCCTGTGACATTTTCACAAGTCATAAAGGTCTATATACACTAGGAGCCCGGGATCAGCAACCCACCCAGGCCTGATTGTGTCCATCTTCCCTGCATTGAGAATAGAGAGGCTGATTCAGCCACATCCCTTCATCCTCACTGGGTTGTTGGCCATGGAAGATGACTTTAGACCTCACAGGTCCTACCTAGCTGCCTACATTGGCTCCAGGGATCATTTCTGCATCTTGCTCTGCTTCTCAAATTCGAGGCCTCCTGCCTGCCAGGGGTAGATTCTTTATGTGTACTGTTCTCATGAAAACACCCAAACACCTGTGTGCTAGTTACTGGATGGCTTGCAACAACTCATTTGACCCAGAGGATCCCTGTTCTTACTTCATCGGTGTCAGGAGCCTGACCAGAGGAAGGCAAGAGACTACATCCAATATTACACTTCTTTTTCATCCTTTTAGATGTGCATGGACACATGGGACTTTTCTTGAGTTTCCTGGGGTGCTGAGAATGTAATTCACAGCCACACACAGGGCCAAGAGTCTGATACAGACACAGCCTTTACAAAGCACTTTACCTAAAAGGCACAGATTGGGCCTCTTCCTTTCCGTTTGAAACTGTTTTCTGGAGGATTCCCAAAGGAGTGCCCTAAGGCAAACACCTCCCTGACATTCAGGGGAACAGAACAATAGGGAGGAAAGAAGCCTAGAGAAAAACTTTTCTTTAATTGAACACTGTGGCACTGACAGCTCCTAATCATGCAACTTGGGTGGCTATCTATGCAAGCAGGGATTCTCCAGAGAGATCCTTACCAGTCATGCTA
Organism: Urocitellus parryii; assembly: GCF_045843805.1. Lineage (NCBI taxonomy): Eukaryota > Metazoa > Chordata > Mammalia > Rodentia > Sciuridae > Urocitellus > Urocitellus parryii. The sequence goes on from NW_027554251.1 coordinate 22,934, forward strand.
ATTTTTACTTTTCTGAGATGCTTGGCATTCCCGTCAGCAATCGAGTCCATGGCCTTGTCCCAGAGCTTCAAGGTGGTACCCATCTTGTTCACAAAAACACGAACCCCTTCAGAGAGTGGCCAAAATTCTGGAAGAATACAGGAACTTGGGATCTTGGTAGGTGTTTCCCATCTGCAAGACAAGCAGCAGTCCATTCATCAATTGGCCTTGAGGAGTCCTGCAAAGATTTCCACTAGACAGGACACATTCACGGCTGCATTCTTCTCTCTACTCTCTTTAACCACAAACCCAGTAGGATCCACTGACTCTATAGAAAGACTCACTAGTTAACAGTCCATTTCAAACCAACAAACAACAACAACAACAACAACAAACACGTTTTTCCTACATGATCTCAGAACATGAGACAAAATGCCAAATTGAAACACACACCCACTAAGACACACAAACCACCCCTGTATTTGGTCTGCATCTATCCACTCTGACCTCTGACTGGTGGGTGAAAATTTGTGCCCCAGCAGTGGCCGGTCCTGTCTCAGCTCTGGTCTCCTTGGCCATCTCTGTGTAGTTGTCAGGAGCCAGCAATGAGCCAACACTTCTTTCTCAGGAAAGGCCCCTGTTCAGACCATTCAAGGCATTTGGCTACCCACACATCACCAGGTGCCAAGAAAGAATGACTCTGGCCTTGGTACAGAAAAAACAAGGGAGCCCACTGGGACTGGAATTGCCTCTGGGTGCCTCGCCTCCTGGATCCCACGTTCAGAGAGTTCCATCACCAAGGAAGTGAGGTGAGGTCACTTCCTTCAGGGAAGTGAATGAGGTCACTGCTTCGGCAACCACTTTGTCCTAACAGTTGTTTCCAAGGGTCCCATGAGAGGGAGGCTGCCCCACCTTCCTGTGACATTTTCACAAGTCATAAAGGTCTATATACCCTAGGAGCCCGGGATCAGCAACCCACCCAGGCCTGATTGTGTCCATCTTCCCTGCATTGAGAAGAGAGAGGCTGATTCAGCCACATCCCTTCATCCTCACTGGGTTGTTGGCCATGGAAGATGACTTTAGACCTCACAGGTCCTACCTAGCTGCCTACATTGGCTCCAGGGATCATTTCTGCATCTTGCTCTGCTTCTCAATTTCGAGGCCTCCTACCTGCCTTGGGTAGATTCTTTATGTGTACTGGACTCATGAAAACACCCAAACACCTGTGTGCTATTTACTGGATGGCTTGCAACAACTCATTTGACCCAGAGGATCCCTGTTCTTACTTCATCGGTGTCAGGAGCCTGACCAGAGGATGGCAAGAGACTTCATCCAATATTACACTTCTTTTTCATCCTTTTAGATGTGCATGGACACATGGGATTTTTCTTGAGTTTCCTGGGGTGCTGAGAATGTAATTCACAGCCACACACAGGGCCAAGAGTCTGATTCAGACATAGGCTTTACAAAGCACTTTACCTAAAAGGCACAGATTGGACCTCTTCCTTTCCGTTTGAAACTGTTTTCTGGAGGATCCCCAAAGGAGTGCCCTAAGGTAAACACCTCCCTGACATTCAGGGGAACAGAACAATAGGGAGGAAAGAAGCCTGGAGAAAAACTTTTCTTTAATTGAACACTGTGGCACTGACAGCTCCTAATCATGCAACTTGGGTGGCTATCTATGCAAGCAGGGATTCTCCAGAGAGATCCTTACCAGTCATGCTAATTTTTACTTTACTGAGATGCTTGGCATTCCCGTCAGCAATCCAGTCCATGGCCTTGTCACAGAGCTTCAAGGTGGTACCCATCTTGTTCACAAAAACACGAACCCCTTCAGAGAGTGGCCAAAATTCTGGAAGAATACAGGAACTTGGGATCTTGGTAGGTGTTTCCCATCTGCAAGACAAGCAGCAGTCCATTCATCAATTGGCCTTGAGGATTCCTGCAAAGATTTCCACTAGACAGGACACATTCACGGCTGCATTATTCTCTCTACTCTCTTTAACCACAAACCCAGTGGGATCCACTGACTCTATAGAAAGACTCACTAGTTAACAGTCCATTTCAAACCAACAAACAACAACAACAACAACAACAAACACGTTTTTCCTACATGATCTCAGATCATGAGACAAAATGCCAAATTGAAACACACACCCAGTAAGACACACAAACCACCCCAGTATTTGGTCTGCATCTATCCACTCTGACCTCTGACTGGTGGGTGAAAATTTGTGCCCCAGCAGTGGCCGGTCCTGTCTCAGCTCTGGTCTCCGTGGCCATCTCTGTGTAGTTGTCAGGAGCCAGCAATGAGCCAACACTTCTTTCTCAGGAAAGGCCCCTGTTCAGACCATTCAAGGCATTTGGCTACCCACACATCACCAGGTGCCAAGAAAGAATGACTCTGGCCTTGGTACAGAAAAAACAAGGGAGCCCACTGGGACTGGAATTGCCTCTGGGTGCCTCGCCTCCTGGATCCCACGTTCAGAGAGTTCCATCACCAAGGAAGTGAGGTGAGGTCACTTCCTTCAGGGAAGTGAATGAGGTCACTGCCTTGGCAACCACTTTGTCCTAACAGTTGTTTCCAAGGGTCCCATGAGAGGGAGGCTGCCCCACCTTCCTGTGACATTTTCACAAGTCATAAAGGTCTATATACCCTAGGAGCCCGGGATCAGCAACCCACCCAGGCCTGATTGTGTCCATCTTCCCTGCATTGAGAAGAGAGAGGCTGATTCAGCCACATCCCTTCATCCTCACTGGGTTGTTGGCCATGGAAGATGACTTTAGACCTCACAGGTCCTACCTAGCTGCCTACATTGGCTCCAGGGATCATTTCTGCATCTTGCTCTGCTTCTCAAATTCGAGGCCTCCTGCCTGCCAGGGGTAGATTCTTTATGTGTACTGGACTCATGAAAACACCCAAACACCTGTGTGCTAGCTACTGGATGGCTTGCAACAACTCATTTGACCCAGAGGATCCCTGTTCTTACTTCATCGGTGTCAGGAGCCTGACCAGAGGAAGGCAAGAGACTTCATCCAATATTACACTTCTTTTTCATCCTTTTAGATGTGCATGGACACATGGGATTTTTCTTGAGTTTCCTGGGGTGCTGAGAATGTAATTCACAGCCACACACAGGGCCAAGAGTCTGATTCAGACACAGCCTTTACAAAGCATTTAACCTAATAGGCACAGATTGGGCCTCTTCCTTTCCGTTTGAAACTGTTTTCTGGAGGATCCCCAAAGGAGTGCCCTAAGGCAAACACCTCCCTGACATTCAGGGGAACAGAACAATAGGGAGGAAAGAAGCCTGGAGAAAAACTTTACTTTAATTGAACACTGTGGCACTGACAGCTCCTAATCATGCAACTTGGGTGGCTATCTATGCAAGCAGGGATTCTCCAGAGAGATCCTTACCAGTCATGCTAATTTGTACTTTTCTGAGATGCTTGGCATTCCCGTCAGCAATCCAGTCCATGGCCTTGTCACAGAGCTTCAAGGTGGTACCCATCTTGTTCACAAAAACACGAACCCCTTCAGAGAGTGGCCAAAATTCTGGAAGAATACAGGAACTTGGGATCTTGGTAGGTGTTTCCCATCTGCAAGACAAGCAGCAGTCCATTCATCAATTGGCCTTGAGGAGTCCTGCAAAGATTTCCACTAGACAGGACACATTCATGGCTGCATTCTTCTCTCTACTCTCTTTAACCTCAAACCCAGTGGGATCCACTGACTCTATAGAAAGACTCACTAGTTAACAGTCCATTTCAAACCAACAAACAACAACAACAACAACAACAAACACGTTTTTCCTACATGATCTCAGAACATGAGACAAAATGCCAAATTGAAACACACACCCACTAAGACACACAAACCACCCCTGTATTTGGTCTGCATCTATCCACTCTGACCTCTGACTGGTGGGTGAAAATTTGTTCCCCAGCAGTGGCCGGTCCTGTCTCAGCTCTGCTCTCCTTGGCCATCTCTGTGTAGTTGTCAGGAGCCAGCAATGAGCCAACACTTCTTTCTCAGGAAAGGCCCCTGTTCAGACCATTCAAGGCATTTGGCTACCCACACATCAGAAGGTGCCAAGAAAGAATGACTCTGGCCTTAGTACAGAAAAAACAAGGGAGCCCACTGGGACTGGAATTGCCTCTGGGTGCCTCGCCTCCTGGATCCCACGTTCAGAGAGTTCCATCACTAAGGAAGTGAGGTGAGGTCACTTCCTTCAGGGAAGTGAATGAGGTCACTGCCTTGGCAACCACTTTGTCCTAACAGTTGTTTCCAAGGGTCCCATGAGAGGGAGGCTGCCCCACCTTCCTGTGACATTTTCACAAGTCATAAAGGTCTATATACCTTAGGAGCCCGGGATCAGCAACCCACCCAGGCCTGATTGTGTCCATCTTCCCTGCATTGAGAAGAGAGAGGCTGATTCAGCCACATCCCTTCATCCTCACTGTGTTGTTGGCAATGGAAGATCACTTTAGACCTCACAGGTCCTACCTAGCTGCCTACATTGGCTCCAGGGATCATTTCTGCATCTTGCTCTGCTTCTCAAATTCGAGGCCTCCAGCCTGCCAGGGGTAGATTCTTTATGTGTACTTGACTCATGAAAACACCCAAACACCTGTGTGCTAGTTACTGGATGGCTTGCAACAACTCATTTGACCCAGAGGATCCCTGTTCTTACTTCATCGGTGTCAGGAGCCTGACCAGAGGAAGGCAAGAGACTTCATCCAACATTACACTTCTTTTTCATCCTTTTAGATGTGCATGGACACATGGGATTTTTCTTGAGTTTCCTGGGGTGCTGAGAATGTAATTCACAGCCACACACAGGGCCAAGAGTCTGATTCAGACACAGCCTTTACAAAGCACTTTACCTAATAGGCACAGATTGGGCCTCTTCCTTTCCGTTTGAAACTGTTTTCTGGAGGATCCCCAAAGGAGTGCCCTAAGGCAAACACCTCCCTGACATTCAGGGGAACAGAACAATAGGGAGGAAAGAAGCCTGGAGAAAAACTTTTCTTTAATTGAACACTGTGGCACTGACAGCTCCTAATCATGCAACTTGGGTGGCTATCTATGCAAGCAGGGATTCTCCAGAGAGATCCTTACCAGTCATGCTAATTTTTACTTTTCTGAGATGCTTTGCATTCCCGTCAGCAATCCAGTCCATGGCCTTGTCACAGAGCTTGAAGGTGGTACCCATCTTGTTCACAAAAACACGAACCCCTTCAGAGAGTGGCCAAAATTCTGGAAGAATACAGGAACTTGGGATCTTGGTAGGTGTTTCCCATCTGCAAGACAAGCAGCAGTCCATTCATCAATTGGCCTTGAGGAGTCCTGCAAAGATTTCCACTAGACAGGACACATTCACGGCTGCATTCTTCTCTCTACTCTCATTAACCACAAACCCAGTGGGATCCACTGACTCTATAGAAAGACTCACTAGTTAACAGTCCAATTCAAACCAACAAACAACAACAACAACAACAACAAACACGTTTTTCCTACATGATCTCAGAACATGAGACAAAATGCCAAATTGAAACACACACCCACTAAGACACACAAACCACCCCAGTATTTGGTCTGCATCTATCCACTCTGACCTCTGACTGGTGGGTGAAAATTTGTGCCCCAGCAGTGGCCGGTCCTGTCTCAGCTCTGGTCTCCTTGGCCATCTCTGTGTAGTTGTCAGGAGCCAGCAATGAGCCAACACTTCTTTCTCAGGAAAGGCCCCTGTTCAGAGCATTCAAGGCATTTGGCTACCCACACATCACCAGGTGCCAAGAAAGAATGACTCTGGCCTTGGTACAGAAAAAACAAGGGAGCCCACTGGGACTGGAATTGCCTCTGGGTGCCTCGCCTCCTGGATCCCACGTTCAGAGAGTTCCATCACCAAGGAAGTGAGGTGAGGTCACTTCCTTCAGGGAAGTGAATGAGGTCACTGCCTTGGCAACCACTTTGTCCTAACAGTTGTTTCCAAGGGTCCCATGAGAGGGAGGCTGCCCCACCTTCCTGTGACATTTTCACAAGTCATAAAGGTCTATATACCGTAGGAGCCCGGGATCAGCAACCCACCCAGGCCTGATTTTGTCCATCTTCCCTGCATTGAGAAGAGAGAGGCTGATTCAGCCACATCCCTTCATCCTCACTGGGTTGTTGGCCATGGAAGATGACTTTAGACCTCACAGGTCCTACCTAGCTGCCTACATTGGCTCCAGGGATCATTTCTGCATCTTGCTCTGCTTCTCAAATTCGAGGCCTCCTGCCTGCCAGGGGTAGATTCTTTATGTGTACTGTTCTCATGAAAACACCCAAACACCTGTGTGCTAGTTACTGGATGGCTTGAAACAACTCATTTGACCCAGAGGATCCCTGTTCTTACTTCATCGGTGTCAGGAGCGTGACCAGAGGAAGGCAAGAGACTACATCCAATATTACACTTCTTTTTCATCCTTTTAGATGTGCATGGACACATGGGATTTTTCTTGAGTTTCCTGGGGTGCTGAGAATGTAATTCACAGCCACACACAGGGCCAAGAGTCTGATTCAGACACAGCCTTTACAAAGCACTTTACCTAAAAGGCACAGATTGGGCCTCTTCCTTTCCGTTTGAAACTGTTTTCTGGAGGATTCCCAAAGGAGTGCCCTAAGGCAAACACCTCCCTGACATTCAGGGGAACAGAACAATAGGGAGGAAAGAAGCCTGGAGAAAAACTTTTCTTTAATTGAACACTGTGGCACTGACAGCTCCTAATCATGCAACTTGGGTGGCTATCTATGCAAGCAGGGATTCTCCAGAGAGATCCTTACCAGTCATGCTAATTTTTACTTTTCTGAGATGCTTGGCATTCCCGACAGCAATCCAGTCCATGGCCTTGTCCCAGAGCTTCAAGGTGGTACCCATCTTGTTCACAAAAACACGAACCCCTTCAGAGAGTGGCCAAAATTCTGGAAGAATACAGGAACTTGGGATCTTGGTAGGTGTTTCCCATCTGCAAGACAAGCAGCAGTCCATTCATCAATTAGCCTTGAGGATTCCTGCAAAGATTTCCACTAGACAGGACACATTCACGGCTGCATTCTTCTCTCTACTCTCTTTAACCACAAACCCAGTGGGATCCACTGACTCTATAGAAAGACTCACTAGTTAACAGTCCATTTCAAACCAACAAACAACAACAACAACAACAACAAACACGTTTTTCCTACATGATCTCAGAACATGAGACAAAATGCCAAATTGAAACACACACCCACTAAGACACACAAACCACCCCTGTATTTGGTCTGCATCTATCCACTCTGACCTCTGACTGGTGGGTGAAAATTTGTTCCCCAGCATTGGCCGGTCCTGTCTCAGCTCTGGTCTTCTTGGCCATCTCTGTGTATTTGTCAGGAGCCAGCAATGAGCCAACACTTCTTTCTCAGGAAAGGCCCCTGTTCAGACCATTCAAGGCATTTGGCTACCCACACATCACCAGGTGCCAAGAAAGAATGACTCTGGCCTTGGTACAGTAAAAACAAGGGAGCCCACTGGGACTGGAATTGCCTCTGGGTGCCTCGCCTCCTGGATCCCACGTTCAGAGAGTTCCATTACCAAGGAAGTGAGGTGAGGTCACTTCCTTCAGGGAAGTGAATGAGGTCACTGCCTTGGCAACCACTTTGTCCTAACAGTTGTTTCCAAGGGTCCCATGAGAGGGAGGCTGCCCCACCTTCCTGTGACATTTTCACAAGTCATAAAGGTCTATATACCCTAAGAGCCCGGGATCAGCAACCCACCAAGGCCTGATTGTGTCCATCTTCCCTGCATTGAGAGGAGAGAGGCTGATTCAGCCACATCCCTTCATCCTCACTGGGTTGTTGGCCATGGAAGATGACTTTAGACCTCACAGGTCCTACCTAGCTGCCTACATTGGCTCCAGGGATCATTTCTGCATCTTGCTCTGCTTCTCAAATTCGAGGCCTCCTACCTGCCAGGGGTAGATTCTTTATGTGTACTGGACTCATGAAAACACCCAAACACCTGTGTGCTAGTTACTGGATGGCTTGCAACAACTCATTTGACCCAGAGGATCCCTGTTCTTACTTCATCGGTGTCAGGAGCGTGACCAGAGGATGGCAAGAGACTTCATCCAATATTACACTTCTTTTTCATCCTTTTAGATGTGCATGGACACATGGGATTTTTCTTGAGTTTCCTGGGTGCTGAGAATGTAATTCACAGCCACACACAGGGCCAAGAGTCTGATTCAGACACAGCCTTTACAAAGTATTTTACCTAATAGGCATAGATTGGGCCTCTTCCTTTCCGTTTGAAACTGTTTTCTGGAGGATCCCCAAAGGAGTGCCCTAAGGCAAACACCTCCCTGACATTCAGGGGAACAGAAAAATAGGGAGGACAGAAGCCTGGAGAAAAACTTAACTTTAATTGAACACTGTGGCACTGACAGCTCCTAATCATGCAACTTGGGTGGCTATCTATGCAAGCAGGGATTCTCCAGAGAGATCCTTACCAGTCATGCTAATTTTTACTTTTCTGAGATGCTTGGCATTCCCGTCAGCAATCCAGTCCATGGCCTTGTCACAGAGCTTGAAGGTGGTACCCATCTTGTTCACAAAAACACGAACCCCTTCAGAGAGTGGCCAAAATTCTGGAAGAATACAGGAACTTGGGATCTTGGTAGGTGTTTCCCATCTGCAAGACAAGCAGCAGTCCATTCATCAATTGGCCTTGAGGAGTCCTGCAAAGATTTCCACTAGACAGGACACATTCACGGCTGCATTCTTCTCTCTACTCTCTTTAACCACAAACCCAGTGGGATCCACTGACTCTATAGAAAGACTCACTAGTTAACAGTCCATTTCAAACCAACAAACAACAACAACAACAAAACAAACACGTTTTTCCTACATGATCTCAGAACATGAGACAAAATGCCACATTGAAACACACACCCACTAAGACACACAAACCACCCCTGTATTTGGTCTGCATCTATCCACTCTGACCTCTGACAGGTGGGTGAAAATTTGTGCCCCAGCAGTGGCCGGTCCTGTCTCAGCTCTGGTCTCCTTGGCCATCTCTGTGTAGTTGTCAGGAGCCAGCAATGAGCCAACAGTTCTTTCTCAGGAAAGGCCCATGTTCAGACCATTCAAGGCATTTGGCTACCCACACATCACCAGGTGCCAAGAAAGAATGACTCTGGCCTTGGTACAGAAAAAACAAGGGAGCCCACTGGGACTGGAATTGCCTCTGGGTGCCTCGCCTCCTGGATCCCACGTTCAGAGAGTTCCATCACCAAGGAAGTGAGGTGAGGTCACTTCCTTCAGGGAAGTGAATGAGGTCACTGCCTTGGCAACCACTTTGTCCTAACAGTTGTTTCCAAGGGTCCCATGAGAGGGAGGCTGCCCCACCTTCCTGTGACATTTTCACAAGTCATAAAGGTCTATATACCCTAAGAGCCCGGGATCAGCAACCCACCAAGGCCTGATTGTGTCCATCTTCCCTGCATTGAGAGGAGAGAGGCTGATTCAGCCACATCCCTTCATCCTCACTGGGTTGTTGGCCATGGAAGATGACTTTAGACCTCACAGGTCCTACCTAGCTGCCTACATTGGCTCCAGGGATCATTTCTGCATCTTGCTCTGCTTCTCAAATTCGAGGCCTCCTACCTGCCAGGGGTAGATTCTTTATGTGTACTGGACTCATGAAAACACCCAAACACCTGTGTGCTAGTTACTGGATGGCTTGCAACAACTCATTTGACCCAGAGGATCCCTGTTCTTACTTCATCGGTGTCAGGAGCGTGACCAGAGGATGGCAAGAGACTTCATCCAATATTACACTTCTTTTTCATCCTTTTAGATGTGCATGGACACATGGGATTTTTCTTGAGTTTCCTGGGTGCTGAGAATGTAATTCACAGCCACACACAGGGCCAAGAGTCTGATTCAGACACAGCCTTTACAAAGTATTTTACCTAATAGGCATAGATTGGGCCTCTTCCTTTCCGTTTGAAACTGTTTTCTGGAGGATCCCCAAAGGAGTGCCCTAAGGCAAACACCTCCCTGACATTCAGGGGAACAGAAAAATAGGGAGGACAGAAGCCTGGAGAAAAACTTAACTTTAATTGAACACTGTGGCACTGACAGCTCCTAATCATGCAACTTGGGTGGCTATCTATGCAAGCAGGGATTCTCCAGAGAGATCCTTACCAGTCATGCTAATTTTTACTTTTCTGAGATGCTTGGCATTCCCGTCAGCAATCCAGTCCATGGCCTTGTCACAGAGCTTGAAGGTGGTACCCATCTTGTTCACAAAAACACGAACCCCTTCAGAGAGTGGCCAAAATTCTGGAAGAATACAGGAACTTGGGATCTTGGTAGGTGTTTCCCATCTGCAAGACAAGCAGCAGTCCATTCATCAATTGGCCTTGAGGAGTCCTGCAAAGATTTCCACTAGACAGGACACATTCACGGCTGCATTCTTCTCTCTACTCTCTTTAACCACAAACCCAGTGGGATCCACTGACTCTATAGAAAGACTCACTAGTTAACAGTCCATTTCAAACCAACAAACAACAACAACAACAAAACAAACACGTTTTTCCTACATGATCTCAGAACATGAGACAAAATGCCACATTGAAACACACACCCACTAAGACACACAAACCACCCCTGTATTTGGTCTGCATCTATCCACTCTGACCTCTGACAGGTGGGTGAAAATTTGTGCCCCAGCAGTGGCCGGTCCTGTCTCAGCTCTGGTCTCCTTGGCCATCTCTGTGTAGTTGTCAGGAGCCAGCAATGAGCCAACAGTTCTTTCTCAGGAAAGGCCCATGTTCAGACCATTCAAGGCATTTGGCTACCCACACATCACCAGGTGCCAAGAAAGAATGACTCTGGCCTTGGTACAGAAAAAACAAGGGAGCCCACTGGGACTGGAATTGCCTCTGGGTGCCTCGCCTCCTGGATCCCACGTTCAGAGAGTTCCATCACCAAGGAAGTGAGGTGAGGTCACTTCCTTCAGGGAAGTGAATGAGGTCACTGCCTTGGCAACCACTTTGTCCTAACAGTTGTTTCCAAGGGTCCCATGAGAGGGAGGCTGCCCCACCTTCCTGTGACATTTTCACAAGTCATAAAGGTCTATATACCCTAAGAGCCCGGGATCAGCAACCCACCAAGGCCTGATTGTGTCCATCTTCCCTGCATTGAGAGGAGAGAGGCTGATTCAGCCACATCCCTTCATCCTCACTGGGTTGTTGGCCATGGAAGATGACTTTAGACCTCACAGGTCCTACCTAGCTGCCTACATTGGCTCCAGGGATCATTTCTGCATCTTGCTCTGCTTCTCAAATTCGAGGCCTCCTACCTGCCAGGGGTAGATTCTTTATGTGTACTGGACTCATGAAAACACCCAAACACCTGTGTGCTAGTTACTGGATGGCTTGCAACAACTCATTTGACCCAGAGGATCCCTGTTCTTACTTCATCGGTGTCAGGAGCGTGACCAGAGGATGGCAAGAGACTTCATCCAATATTACACTTCTTTTTCATCCTTTTAGATGTGCATGGACACATGGGATTTTTCTTGAGTTTCCTGGGTGCTGAGAATGTAATTCACAGCCACACACAGGGCCAAGAGTCTGATTCAGACACAGCCTTTACAAAGTATTTTACCTAATAGGCATAGATTGGGCCTCTTCCTTTCCGTTTGAAACTGTTTTCTGGAGGATCCCCAAAGGAGTGCCCTAAGGCAAACACCTCCCTGACATTCAGGGGAACAGAAAAATAGGGAGGACAGAAGCCTGGAGAAAAACTTAACTTTAATTGAACACTGTGGCACTGACAGCTCCTAATCATGCAACTTGGGTGGCTATCTATGCAAGCAGGGATTCTCCAGAGAGATCCTTACCAGTCATGCTAATTTTTACTTTTCTGAGATGCTTGGCATTCCCGACAGCAATCCAGTCCATGGCCTTGTCACAGAGCTTGAAGGTGGTACCCATCTTGTTCACAAAAACACGAACCCCTTCAGAGAGTGGCCAAAATTCTGGAAGAATACAGGAACTTGGGATCTTGGTAGGTGTTTCCCATCTGCAAGACAAGCAGCAGTCCATTCATCAATTGGCCTTGAGGAGTCCTGCAAAGATTTCCACTAGACAGGACACATTCACGGCTGCATTCTTCTCTCTACTCTCTTTAACCACAAACCCAGTGGGATCCACTGACTCTATAGAAAGACTCACTAGTTAACAGTCCATTTCAAACCAACAAACAACAACAACAACAAAACAAACACGTTTTTCCTACATGATCTCAGAACATGAGACAAAATGCCACATTGAAACACACACCCACTAAGACACACAAACCACCCCTGTATTTGGTCTGCATCTATCCACTCTGACCTCTGACAGGTGGGTGAAAATTTGTGCCCCAGCAGTGGCCGGTCCTGTCTCAGCTCTGGTCTCCTTGGCCATCTCTGTGTAGTTGTCAGGAGCCAGCAATGAGCCAACAGTTCTTTCTCAGGAAAGGCCCATGTTCAGACCATTCAAGGCATTTGGCTACCCACACATCACCAGGTGCCAAGAAAGAATGACTCTGGCCTTGGTACAGAAAAAACAAGGGAGCCCACTGGGACTGGAATTGCCTCTGGGTGCCTCGCCTCCTGGATCCCACGTTCAGAGAGTTCCATCACCAAGGAAGTGAGGTGAGGTCACTTCCTTCAGGGAAGTGAATGAGGTCACTGCCTTGGCAACCACTTTGTCCTAACAGTTGTTTCCAAGGGTCCCATGAGAGGGAGGCTGCCCCACCTTCCTGTGACATTTTCACAAGTCATAAAGGTCTATATACCCTAGGAGGCCGGGATCAGCAACCCACCCAGGCCTGATTGTGTCCATCTTCCCTGCATTGAGAAGAGAGAGGCTGATTCAGCCACATCCCTTCATCCTCACTGGGTTGTTGGCCATGGAAGATGACTTTAGACCTCACAGGTCCTACCTAGCTGCCTACATTGGCTCCAGGGATCATTTCTGCATCTTGCTCTGCTTCTCAAATTCGAGGCCTCCTACCTGCCAGGGGTAGATTCTTTATGTGTACTGGACTCATGAAAACACCCAAACACCTGTGTGCTAGTTACTGGATGGCTTGCAACAACTCATTTGACCCAGAGGATCCCTGTTCTTACTTCATCGGTGTCAGGAGCGTGACCAGAGGATGGCAAGAGACTTCATCCAATATTACACTTCTTTTTCATCCTTTTAGATGTGCATGGACACATGGGATTTTTCTTGAGTTTCCTGGGTGCTGAGAATGTAATTCACAGCCACACACAGGGCCAAGAGTCTGATTCAGACACAGCCTTTACAAAGTATTTTACCTAATAGGCATAGATTGGGCCTCTTCCTTTCCGTTTGAAACTGTTTTCTGGAGGATCCCCAAAGGAGTGCCCTAAGGCAAACACCTCCCTGACATTCAGGGGAACAGAAAAATAGGGAGGACAGAAGCCTGGAGAAAAACTTTACTTTAATTGAACACTGTGGCACTGACAGCTCCTAATCATGCAACTTGGGTGGCTATCTATGCAAGCAGGGATTCTCCAGAGAGATCCTTACCAGTCATGCTAATTTTTACTTTTCTGAGATGCTTGGCATTCCCGTCAGCAATCCAGTCCATGGCCTTGTCACAGAGCTTGAAGGTGGTACCCATCTTGTTCACAAAAACACGAACCCCTTCAGAGAGTGGCCAAAATTCTGGAAGAATACAGGAACTTGGGATCTTGGTAGGTGTTTCCCATCTGCAAGACAAGCAGCAGTCCATTCATCAATTGGCCTTGAGGAGTCCTGCAAAGATTTCCACTAGACAGGACACATTCACGGCTGCATTCTTCTCTCTACTCTCTTTAACCACAAACCCAGTGGGATCCACTGACTCTATAGAAAGACTCACTAGTTAACAGTCCATTTCAAACCAACAAACAACAACAACAACAACAACAAACACGTTTTTCCTACATGATCTCAGAACATGAGACAAAATGCTAAATTGAAACACACACCCACTAAGACACACAAACTACCCCTGTATTGGTCTGCATCTATCCACTCTGACCTCTGACTGGTGGGTGAAAATTTGTTCCCCAGCAGTGGCCGGTCCTGTCTCAGCTCTGGTCTCCGTGGCCATCTCTGTGTAGTTGTCAGGAGCCAGCAATGAGCCAACACTTCTTTCTCAGAAAAGGCCCCTGTTCAGACCATTCAAGGCATTTGGCTACCCACACATCACCAGGTGCCAAGAAAGAATGACTCTGGCCTTGGTACAGAAAAAACAAGGGAGCCCACTGGGACTGGAATTGCCTCTGGGTGCCTCGCCTCCTGGATCCCACGTTCAGAGAGTTCCATTACCAAGGAAGTGAGGTGAGGTCACTTCCTTTAGGGAAGTGAATGAGGTCACTGCCTTGGCAACCACTTTGTCCTAACAGTTGTTTCCAAGGGTCCCATGAGAGGGAGGCTGCCCCACCTTCCTGTGACATTTTCACAAGTCATAAAGGTCTATATACCCTAGGAGCCCGGGATCAGCAACCCACCCAGGCCTGATTTTGTCCATCTTCCCTGCATTGAGAAGAGAGAGGCTGATTCAGCCACAACCCTTCATCCTCACTGTGTTGTTGGCAATGGAAGATCACTTTAGACCTCACAGGTCCTACCTAGCTGCCTACATTGGCTCCAGGGATCATTTCTGCATCTTGCTCTGCTTCTCAAATTCGAGGCCTCCTGCCTGCCAGGGGTAGATTCTTTATGTGTACTGGACTCATGAAAACACCCAAACACCTGTGTGCTAGTTACTGGATGGCTTGCAACAACTCATTTGACCCAGAGGATCCCTGTTCTTACTTCATCGGTGTCAGGAGCCTGACAAGAGGAAGGCAAGAGACTTCATCCAATATTACACTTCTTTTTCATCCTTTTAGATGTGCATGGACACATGGGATTTTTCTTCAGTTTCCTGGGGTGCTGAGAATGTAATTCACAGCCACACACAGGGCCAAGAGTCTGATTCAGACACAGCCTTTACAAAGCATTTTACCTAATAGGCACAGATTGGGCCTCTTCCTTTCCGTTTGAAACTGTTTTTTGGAGGATCCCCAAAGGAGTGCCCTAAGGCAAACACCTCCCTGACATTCAGGGGAACAGAACAATAGGGAGGAAAGAAGCCTGGAGAAAAACTTTTCTTTAATTGAACACTGTGGCACTGACAGCTCCTAATCATGCAACTTGGGTGGCTATCTATGCAAGCAGGGATTCTCCAGAGAGATCCTTACCAGTCATGCTAATTTTTACTTTTCTGAGATGCTTGGCATTCCCGTCAGCAATCCAGTCCATGGCCTTGTCCCAGAGCTTCAAGGTGGTACCCATCTTGTTCACAAAAACAGGAACCCCTTCAGAGAGTGGCCAAAATTCTGGAAGAATACAGGAACTTGGGATCTTTGTAGGTGTTTCCCATCTGCAAGACAAGCAGCAGTCCATTCATCAATTGGCCTTGAGGAGTCCTGCAAAGATTTCCACTAGACAGGACACATTCACGGCTGCATTCTTCTCTCTACTCTCTTTAACCACAAACCCAGTGGGATCCACTGACTCTATAGAAATACTCACTAGTTAACAGTCCATTTCAAACCAACAAACAACAACAACAACAACAACAAACACGTTTTTCCTACATGATCTCAGAACATGAGACAAAATGCCAAATTGAAACACACACCCACTAAGACACACAAACCACCCCTGTATTTGGTCTGCATCTATCCACTCTGACCTCTGACTGGTGGGTGAAAATTTGTTCCCCAGCAGTGGCCGGTCCTGTCTCAGCTCTGGTCTCCTTGGCCATCTCTGTGTAGTTGTCAGGAGCCAGCAATGAGCCAACACTTCTTTCTCAGGAAAGGCCCCTGTTCAGAGCATTCAAGGCATTTGGCTACCCACACATCACCAGGTGCCAAGAAAGAATGACTCTGGCCTTGGTACAGAAAAAACAAGGGAGCCCTCTGGGACTGGAATTGCCTCTGGGTGCCTCGCCTCCTGGATCCCACGTTCAGAGAGTTCCATCACCAAGGAAGTGAGGTGAGGTCACTTCCTTCAGGGAAGTGAATGAGGTCACTGCCTTGGCAACCACTTTGTCCTAACAGTTGTTTCCAAGGGTCCCATGAGAGGGAGGCTGCCCCACCTTCCTGTGACATTTTCACAAGTCATAAAGTTCTATATACCCTATGAGCCCGGGATCAGCAACCCACCCAGGCCTGATTGTGTCCATCTTCCCTGCATTGAGAAGAGAGAGGCTGATTCAGCCACATCCCTTCATCCTCACTGGGTTGTTGGCCATGGAAGATGACTTTAGACCTCACAGGTCCTACCTAGCTGCCTACATTGGCTCCAGGGATCATTTCTGCATCTACCTTTGAGATTCTCAGCAGCTGGAGGATTCCCTACATACCTGTATGGCAAGATCAACTCAGGACCTGCTGTTATGTGAAAATAGATTGAGGGAACAGAGTCTGCTTCAGGGTCATATCAGGTTCGATTTGGCTTAGGAGTCATTCTGCTGGATGAATACGGGGATTGGGCAACTGGGATATTTATAAGAATGGAAGGTGAAAACTAGGTAAGAGCTGAAGCACACAAGGGTGTTGGGCCCTTGATTTGGATACATAGTTTTGAATTATGTTCTGCAGAGGTGAATCCTCTAAAATCATATACAATGGCATAAGATCTTGGACCTGGGACCACTGAATGTGAAAGAGAACTTCCAGTGATATTGAGATGGTAGACAGGATTCCAGAGTAGGGTAAGGAAGTAGAGTGAGTTTAGGATTTGGGCAAAAGGCCCTTTTTGCAATCGAATGAATTTCTATTAGAGTGTAAATGGGAATGTCAGCACACATGAAGAGTCAGTCACAACAAGGCACTTGGGGAAATAGATATCAATTGGGATGTTAGGAGATCGGGCAAAGTACAAAATGAGTGATAAGATCAGGGATATTTTCAACAGGGGGTGGTTGAATACACTATCCTAGGAAGAAACAAGTGAACGCTCACCACACGATGGAATATTGAAAACAATAGGCAAAGCGGACTTAGATGATTTTAGTAATCCATGCTCTCATTAATATCAGGCTTTGGAAGAATCATAAGGTGAGTGTGAGTTTTGCATTTGGTGTCCAGAAGATGATGTGATGAAAGGAATACATGGAGGAGGTGACATGTGTATTTCTTCCACCATTTCTGGGAGCATGTTTTCAAACCCTGTCATTTAGAGTTTGGAGATAAAAATAGGTGCACCCTGGGTTTACGTATATAGAGATGATGCATGAATAGACCATAGGGTGAATAAAAAATATAACTGGTTACTATTTTAAATAATGGATTGAATTGATATTTTAAAAAATACATGAAATCTGGTATTCAGATAAACATTCAATCCAAGTAGGTGTACCTCTAGTGGTAATATTAGGGTTACTAATTACACCAAACTGTGAGTTTTGCTTCGAAAATGATGATGGAATTCAAAAGTAATGTTTTATAAAAGAAATCTCATGAAAAAGCAAGTAAAGCAACATGGAGAAATACATGGGTTCTGATACAGGGAGTGAATGTAAGTGAATCATATGCATGTCAATTTGTGAATATTGGATGAAATGATACATCCTATGATACGAAGAAATAGGAATTTAACAATTTTGAATGAAAATTTACTTCAAAATACACATCACGTCCCCTATGAATAGACTTTCATGGATGTTAAACTGGCTCACTTACTGAAGAAATATTAGGGTTAGTACTCAATATTCACTGAAGTTCATTTTGAGAATTCAGAAATGAATATGTATGTGAAGAAAATGTATATTTCTGAGAAATATCTTGTGAAAAGTTGATTATAAATCCACCCAGATGGACATTAAAGAATCAAGGTAGTATAAGTATTGACACAAAGATTCAATATTTCAAAGGGCAAAATGAAAAACGAGTCTAAGATATATGCGAACACGTGCCACATAACAATCTTCCACTGTCATCCACCACAATGCCTTGACATTACTATCACCCCAAATAAGACACAATGAGAGGAGAAGAGGAACAAAATCTGTGAATACATATCTGGAATTGGAAATTCTGAGGAGCTCACAAACTTGGGTGTGGCACAAGAGATCCCAATGGTAGGGGACAGGGTAAACATTCCACTAACATGGAACTTTGCTGGCCTAATGACTTCTTGACTATCTGCCTCTGACATTTGAGCACTAGAAATATAGCTTTGTGCTTTAGCTTCCTTTGCAGTGAGACCAGGAAAGCTTGGTCTAAGTCTGTGTGAACAGGAGGACATGGTTTCCTATTTCCCAGTACGAACAGGATGCAGCAGAGCTGAATCCTCTATTTGTAGGGAACTGTGGCCATTGGGGTATGAGTGTCTCCCTGGGGGGGATTGTGAAGCCTTTGGCTCACAGTCCAGTTTTAATGGCATTTCTTGCAGCTTCCCTGGAAATTTGGTGTTTGTTTTTGAAATACATAAAGGTCAACCGGGACACAGTGCTGGAGGGAGCTCTGTCACGTGGGGTGAGTCAGGGTCTGATGGAAAAAACACAAACTGGGCTGCTACCCCATATATCTTTCCCACTTGAGCGTAGCAACTTGATTCTGAGCATCGCACCAGATCCTCTCCCCACAACAACATGCCTTTACATTTTAGGGTCTGCTGGCTGCACCTTGTCAGTCACATGTCATTTGGATACCAATGACAGAACCACAGGGGCTCACCACAGATGTTGGTCACACACCTGCACTGCATTGCTCCAGACCCAGTTCCCTGCTGGCTCCTACTCACTGACATCTCTGTTCTTCACCATGGTCATGAATTCCACTAGTCAAAAACGGCAATGGCGGGGGTTCAGTCATGATGAGCAATAGGAGATCTAAAGGTTCTCCAGGGATTTCTGGTCATGGGATTCTCAAAACCTTCATGTTATTGGCCTAGCCATATCTCAAGAATGAAGAAGTTGGCACTGTGGGTTTTGATTCATTCCCGAGCCATTAAGCGTTGAGGAATCTCCTTTCAGTAAAAGCTCTGGAGATCGCATGCAGGCAAGGCTTTTCACGGAGTGGCGAAAGGTCACAGGAATCCAGGCCCATTCGGGGTTCAAGTGAGTTTTGGTTCTCAACTATAGCTGAAAAGGCTTTAACAGCAAAATCATGTGAAATCCTGGCTGAGATTCCCAGTGCTGTGGAGGAAGCCACCCTCGGCCTAGATCTCAGTTTCCAAGGGCTCCTCTAATGCCTGGCCTTGTAAAATCCCAACTCGATTCATGGCAAGAGTTCTCTGAGATCAGTTCCAGAACTGAGTCTCTAATGGCATCACACCAGAGTTCAAGCTGAGGTGGACCCACTCATCTTTTCCAACCACCACACAAAAGACCACTATTCTAACAAAAACACTCCCACATGGCCTTCCTCTTCTTCCATACAGATACTCATCATAACATTCTGGCTGGGGTTTCCATAGGGGGAGCAGTCTAAGATGGTGTGCAAAGTAAGGTCTCATGCCCATCATGTGCCAAATGTCATGGTGGCCTGGACACCATTCCTGAGAAACAGGATAGATAAAATGGGCCTGTAGTTAATACTGCTCTGCTTCTCAAATTCGAGGCCTCCTGCCTGCCAGGGGTAGATTATGTGTACTGGACTCATGAAAACACCCAAACACCTGTGTGCTAGTTACTGGATGGCTTGCAACAACTCATTTGACCCAGAGGATCCCTGTTCTTACTTCATCGGTGTCAGGAGCCTGACCAGAGGAAGGCAAGAGACTTCATCCAATATTACACTTCTTTTTCATCCTTTTAGATGTGCATGGACACATGGGATTTTTCTTGAGTTTCCTGGGGTGCTGAGAATGTAATTCACAGCCACACACAGGGCCAAGAGTCTGATTCAGACACAGCCTTTATAAAGCACTTTACCTAAAAGGCACAGATTGGGCCTCTTCCTTTCCGTTTGAAACTGTTTTCTGGAGGATTCCCAAAGGAGTGCCCTAAGGCAAACACCTCCCTGACATTCAGGGGAACAGAACAATAGGGAGGAAAGAAGCCTGGAGAAAAACTTTTCTTTAATTGAACACTGTGGCACTGACAGCTCCTAATCATGCAACTTGGGTGGCTATCTATGCAAGCAGGGATTCTCCAGAGAGATCCTTACCAGTCATGCTAATTTTTACTTTTCTGAGATGCTTGGCATTCCCGTCAGCAATCCAGTCCATGGCCTTGTCACAGAGCTTCAAGGTGGTACCCATCTTGTTCACAAAAACACGAACCCCTTCAGAGAGTGGCCAAAATTCTGGAAGAATACAGGAACTTGGGATCTTGGTAGGTGTTTCCCATCTGCAAGACAAGCAGCAGTCCATTCATCAATTGGCCTTGAGGAGTCCTGCAAAGATTTCCACTAGACAGGACACATTCACGGCTGCATTCTTCTCTCTACTCTCTTTAACCACAAACCCAGTGGGATCCACTGACTCTATAGAAAGACTCACTAGTTAACAGTCCATTTCAAACCAACAAACAACAACAACAACAACAACAAACAGGTTTTTCCTACATGATCTCAGAACATGAGACAAAATGCCAAATTGAAACACACACCCACTAAGACACACAAACCACCCCTGTATTTGGTCTGCATCTATCCACTCTGACCTCTGACTGGTGGGTGAAAATTTGTTCCCCAGCAGTGGCCGGTCCTGTCTCAGCTCTGGTCTCCTTGGCCATCTCTGTGTAGTTGTCAGGAGCCAGCAATGAGCCAACACTTCTTTCTCAGGAAAGGCCCCTGTTCAGAGCATTCAAGGCATTTGGCTACCCACACATCACCAGGTGCCAAGAAAGAATGACTCTGGCCTTGGTACAGAAAAAACAAGGGAGCCCACTGGGACTGGAATTGCCTCTGGGTGCCTCGCATCCTGGATCCCACGTTCAGAGAGTTCCATCACCAAGGAAGTGAGGTGAGGTCACTTCCTTCAGGGAAGTGAATGAGGTCACTGCCTTGGCTACCACTTTGTCCTAACAGTTGTTTCCAAGGGTCCCATGAGAGGGAGGCTGCCCCACCTTCCTGTGACATTTTCACAAGTCATAAATGTCTATATACCCTAGGAGCCCGGGATCAGCAACCCACCCAGGCCTGATTGTGTCCATCTTCCCTGCATTGAGAAGAGAGAGGCTGATTCAGCCACATCCCTTCATCCTCACTGGGTTGTTGGCCATTGAAGATGACTTTAGACTTCACAGTGAAAGGTTAATAAAATAGGTACTTGTCACTCTGTTTTTCTATATGCTTAACAGAACACTGTTGAAATCTTGTTCCCAGGATGTGTTGTCCCCAACTGTGAACTCTTTGCTAATCTTGTTCCCAGGATGTGCTGTCCCCAACTGCCAAACTGCAGGATGCACTCCCTCACTCGGTTGCAGGCAAACTGCTCACTAGCCCTGACCCATCAATGAACTTCCCTCCCTGCCCTCTCCAAGAAAAGTATATAAGCTCTGCTCAAGCAGTTCTCAGGGCTCTATCTCTCTTTGCTATAGAGAGCTCGGGCCCCAGCATGCTGGTCTCCAAATAAACCCACCCTTCTGCTATTGCATAAGAGAGTCTCTTGTGGTCTCTTATTCCGACGTTTCGCCGGACCCTTACATTTGGTGCGTTGGCCGGGAATTGCGCATCGCTGGACAGGGAGACCTCAACAAGACTCCTTTAGGGGGGGAAGGAAGGTGCCTTATCTTCTTCTTCTTCTCCTCCTCCTCCTTCTTCTCCTTCTTGTTTTTCCTTTGCGATCGCTCAGAGTCTGGTTTTGGGCTGGAGAGCATGAGCTCTCAGGGCCTTCTGGTTTTGGGCTGGAGAGCGTGAGCTCTCAGGGCCTTCTGGTTTTGGGCTGGAGAGCGTGAGCTCTCAGGGCCTTCTGGTTTTGGGCTGGAGAGCGTGAGCTCTCAGGGCCTTCTGGTTTTGGGCTAGAGAGCGTGAGCTCTCAGGGCCTTCTGGTTTTGGGCTGGAGAGCGTGAGCTCTCAGGGCCTTCTGGTTTTGGGCTGGAGAACGTGAGCTCTCAGAGCCTTCTGGTTTTTCTGGTTTTCTGGTTTTGGTTTGGCAGAGTGTGGTTGTCAGCGGAGAGCATGAGCTCCCCTGGCGGTGGTGGATAGACGTGTCCCTGAAGCCACAGACCACGTCTCCTCAAGGGACGCTTTGGGAAACTCTGGGGGGGACGGAAGTGCCCCCATCTTGGAGGAACAAGGTGCCCTTATCTGTATTCTGCTGCCAACCCGTCTGGTCTTGCTGGCAACTATTCTTTCTCTCATGTTGAATTCACTGTCTATTTTTAATCTTTGCCTCTGAACTTGTGTTACACATTTACTGTTTAGTGTATGTCCATGTTAGTGTCACGTTTGTATTGTCCCTGTCTTTGTTCAAGTAACTTTCATTATGGGACAGAGTCATTCACTGGACTGAAGTCCGCATAAGGGCTCAGAATCTTTCTTTTTCAGTAAAACACCGGACCTGGCAGACTCTCTGTGCCACAGAATGGCCCGCTTTTGGAGTTGGATGGCCTCCAGAAGGATCTTTCTACTCCCCACTAATTTGAAAAGTCAGAAATATTGTCTTTGTCTTTCAGCCGGGGCCACATAGCCATCCAGATCAACAGCCGTATATCTTAACTTGGCAGGACCTTTGTGAGTCTCCTCCTCCACCCTTTGTTCTCCCTGAGTCTCAAGATTTGACTCTGCTGGACTCTCCTCCCTTTCCTTATCCCCTGCCTTCGTTCCCCAACTCCCAACACCCTCTAAGTGATTCCCCTGATGCTGACTCAGGTTCTCCACCATTGAAGGAGGTTAAACAAGCCCAGCACCCTCCAGATAACTTCCCTGAAGCACACATAGCCCCTCCTCCCCTGGAGGAAGCTAGCCCGGCTAAAGGAACTTGCCGGCAGCGAATGATTAAAAACCCTGAAGCCCCCGTGATACTTCCCCTCCGTCCTCATGGGCCAATGATAGAGGATGACCATGGTGGAGAAATGCAAGTCTACCAGTATTGGCCTTTCTCCTCTTCAGATCTATATAACTGGAAAAATAACAATCCCCCTTTTTCCAAGGACCCCACCCTGCTCACAGGTCTGATCGAATCATTGATGTTTTCACACCAGCCTACTTGGGATGACTGCCAACAACTCTTAGGCACTCTCTTCATGACAGAGGAGTGAGAGAGAGTCCTCCTGGAAGCAAGAAAAAATATCCTCGGACCAGATGGGCAACTGACACAACTTCCCAACATAATCGAAGCTGACTTCCCCTTGAACTGACCCAACTGGGACCCCAACACCTTTGAAGGTAGGGAGCATCTGTCCACTTATTGCCGGGCTCTAATAGTGGGTCTCCAAGCAGCCGCTAGATGGCCAACTAATTTGACCAAGGTAAGAGAGATTATTCAAGGGCCTAATGAATCACCCTCTATGTTTCTAGAGAGAATTATGGAGGCATATAGGAGATATACTCCTTTTGATCCTCAGGCAGAGGATCAAAAGGCATCTGTCACGATGGCCTTTAATGGGCAAGCTGCCCTGGATATTAAAAAAAGGTTATAACGCTTAGATGGATTACAAGATATGACTTTAAGAGATTTAGTCAGAGAAGCTGAGAAGGTATACTATAAGAGAGAAACTGAGGAAGAGAAGTGAGCAAAGGGAGGATGAAAGAAACAAAAGACAGACTGAGGCATTGAATAAGGTCCTGGTCACAACAACAAATAGGCCAGAAGTTAGGAGACAGGGAGACAGAAAGGGATACCTGGGCCCATGCCAAAAGCCACATCTGGCCTCAGATCAATGTGCCTACTGTAGAGAAAAAGGACACTGGGTCAAAGAGTGACCTGTAGAGAAACAGCCACGCCAACCAGCCATTCTAACTTTAGAGGATGACTAGGAAAGTCAAGGCTCAGATCCCCTCCCCGAGCTCAGGATAACTTTTGAAGTGGAGGGGACCCCAATAAACTTTGAAGTGGATACAGGGGCAATATACTCAGCCCTTAAGGCCCTATTGGGCCCTCTATCAACTAAAAGGTCTCTAATTCAAGGGGCTAACGGCAATAAATATCAGGCTTGGACAACTAAGAGGACCATGGACCTGGGAAAAGGAAAAATCCATCACTCCTTCCTAGTGATCCCAGAATGCCCAGCCCCATTGATGGGCAGAAATCTGCTCACCAAATTCCGGGCCAGAATAACTTTTAACCCTGAAGGCCCCCAAATGGAATTTCTAAATCCTTCAGTAAAAACTCCTATAGTCATGGCTTTAACTATGTCAGTAAAAAAATGAACATCAACTCTTCACACCCCCCAAGACTGATCAAACAGGCAAGCTATCCCAGAAATGGATAACAGATTACCCAGATGCCGGGGCAGAAACTGCTGGGTTAGGCCTCACCGTAAAACAACCTCCAATAATGGTGGAGTTAAAAACCTCAGCCTCCCCAATTAATATTAAACAATATCCTCTGAGCAAAGAAGCTAAAGATGGGATAAGGTCCCATATTCAGAAATATCTGGCCTTAGGGGTCCTAAGGCCCTGTCAATTGGCCTGGAACACTCCCCTGTTACCAGTAAAAAGCCAGGAACTGGGGACTATCGCCCTATTCAAGACCTAAGAGAGATCAACAACAGAGTTCAGGACATTCACCCCACAGTACCTAATCCGTACAATCTGCTTAGCACCCTGAACCCTGAACGAAAATAGTATACTGTCCTGGGCTTAAAAGATGCTTTCTTTTGCTTGCCTCTGCATAAAGATAGTCAATTGCTGTTTGCTTTCAAATGGGTAAACCCAGAAACTGGAACGACTGATCAACTAACTTGGACCAGACTCCCACAGGGGTTCAAAAACTCCCCCACTCTCTTTGATGAAGCCCTCCACAGAGATCTCAACAACTTCAGAACTACGCACCCCGAAGTCACCCTGCTTCAATATATGGATGACCTACTACTGGCAGCCAATACCAAGGAAAACTGTGAGTCTGGGACCCAAGCACTATTATCCGAGCTTGCTCAACTCAGGTATAGAGCTTCTGCCAAAAAGGCCCAAATTTGCCAGCAAGAAGTAATCTTTCTGGACTATTCCCTTAGGGGCAATAAATGATGGCTCACTAAGCCCAGAAAACAAACCGTTGTGCAGATACCACCCCCATCTAACAAGAGGGCAAATGAAGAAGCTAAATTGGCAGCCCTAAACAGAGTAACCATGTTAACACTTTCCATACGGAGGAAATATGAGTCAGAAGATTTAACTACATCAGAGCACCCCGAAAACTTAACATCTGAGGACACTGACACTGAAGTCCTTGACAACACTGAACCCAACTTGCAATTTCAGAAAGCCCTACACTACGTTAAAAATGTACATCAACTCACTCACCTTGATTCAAAGAAACTGCAGGCATTCCTAAAAGATCAAGAACAGAGTTTTCCACTAACCGGCTCACAGCAAAAGGAAAAAACTGAACGGGTAATAAAAGTCTGTCGGGTCTATCAATTGGTTAATGCTTACCCCTCCAAGCTTCCTATAGGAAGGCGTCTTCGAGGAACCAGACCAGGACAATTCTGGGAAGTGGACTTTACTGAATTAAGCCAGCAAGGTATGGACTTAAATATCTCCTAATCTTTACAGATACATTTTCAGGATGGAATGAAGCCTTCCCCGCAAAAAAGAAACGGCACAAATGGTGGTCAAGAAGATCCTAGAAGATATTTTTCCAAGATACAGCCTGCCTAAGGTAATAGGGTCTAATAATGGACCGGCGTTCATAGCCCAGGTAAGTCAGGGGTTAACCAGGACCCTGGGGATTAATTGGAGGTTACATTGCACTTATAAACCCCAGAGCTCAGGACAGGTAGAAAAAATGAATAGAACCATTAAAGAGACCTTGACAAAATTAAGCTTGGAGACCGGCATAAAAGATTGGACTATGCTCCTGCCTTATGCACTGTTTCATGCAAGAAAAATGCCCTCTGTTTCTTTGTGTAACCTCACCCCCTATGAAATTCTCTATGGTGCCCCTCCTCCAATAAGGGACCTGACCCCAACTCTAAGACCTAACGATTCTTTTCACACCCCCTTGCTTGACAGACTTAAAACTTTTGAAAAAACTCAGTGATGCCTGTGGAAACAGCTGGCCACTGCCTACCAACTTGGGAATGAAGGAACTCCACACCGATATCAAGTGGGAAACTTCATCTATGTAAGACAACATCAGATGTCATCCCTAGAACCTCGCTGGAAAAAAACATACCAGGTGCTACTTATAACACCTAAAGAGGTAAAGGTAAATGGAATCACTTCCTGGATCCATGCCTCTCATCTCAAGCCTGCGCCCTGTCCAGATTCTGGTTGGAAATTGAAAAAGACTGGTAACCCTCTCAAATTGCGTATTCGCCGTGTGGATAAGGCTATAGACTCTCCCCTTGACCACCAGTGGTCCTAACCCTCATCAGCCCGTACAACAGTGATGGCTAATCTCAAATCATGTCAGCTGGCTATAGGTCTTTCCTATTGAGATATCCCTGATGAAAAAGATCCCACTAAAATTCCATTAAATCCCTTCCATACCAGATAATAGAAACAAACATTATGGATGTAGAGACACTCGAGCCAGATGTAGGTTGGTTAACCTAGATTACTATGTTTGCTCGGCGAACTATCAAAGCCACAAACAGTCACAGCTATATTGAAGAAAAACCGACTTCTTCTGTAAGTCATAAGGATGTAAACATACAGGGGCTACCTGATGGAACCCAAACCTCCGCCGGTTCTCAGACCATTGCCCCTTGCTGAAGTAACAGGTACTGAGGTATCTCTCCACCCATTCACTCCTCTCTTCTCCTGTCAATGTCCACACCGGGTCCCACCAGGTCCTCCTACCAGCTAACCCAAAGCTCCAACCAGCTGAGGAAAGCCCTCAGACCCCTATCAGAGATGTAATGAAAATGGCCTTTAAAGTTGCTTTGTCATCACTGAAAACAGGTTACTAAAAATTTAAAGTCCCTCACAGGCTTTTTGGGATACTCACTCCCGTCTTCCCCTCTGCTCTACCTGTTCTACTACTCGAGTTTTTGTTGCTAGGAAAATCCCAAAACCCTTTCCCATTATTCTTTTACATCTCTCCTTCCTCATTCTCAGATCCATGGAGCTGCTCTCAGCACCGCCTTCCCCGTCCTCCCCCTCTATACCAGGCCCACAAAACTGACCTTCTTCAGAAGTCTTCACTATGGCTGACTTTAGGACTTTCAGCAAAAGAGTCCCTATAAAAGAGTTCAGTATAGATAAACTTCCTCTTTTCATATTGCCCTGTTCTACTTGGCCACTGGCTGGAAAAATCAGCACTCCTAAGCTAGACACCCCCTTACTAGTTTTTCACAAAATATGTGAACAAGGCATCTGGCCTTGAGCTGGGGCTTCACAGAGATGGCTACATTTCTAAGATAAAAAGTTATCAACTGGGCTCCATGGTAACAGCTGGCAAGGAAAAAAAAAAAGTTCTCCCCCTCCCAGGTGTCCTTGAAAAGTTAACTTGCCCAGAACAGAGAAAGAAAAAAAAAAAAAACAGAAACAAAAACTGCTTTTTGTAAACTTCTGCAGACTGGAAACTTCTGAGCCCCTTCCCTTACATGTTGAGTACAAAATTCTAAAACTACCTAAACTTGGGTTACAAGAGATTAATTGATTACAACAGAAGCAATGCCCTCTGAATCCGGTTGCAACCAAATAAGACTGTTTCCCTGTCTTCAGTGCTATCTTAGGTGCCTTGCCTTGCCTGTCCCTGCAACAGTATAATTCTATATACTTAAACATTATTTATGTTTTCATAAAATGGTCAACAGATGTGATTAATTATGTAATGGTGCAGATGTTTCCCAGAGTGCTCTATCATGACGCAGTTTCATTTAAAGATCAAATAAGGGGACATACAACCTGGTTCCGCTGGGAACCTGTAGCCCTCACTCTAGCCATCTTATTAGGAATGGGAATTGCTGTAGGGGTGAACACAAGGACTACTGCCCTGGTCCGTGGGACGCAACAAATGACCCAATTAGAAACAGCAATGGACCAAAACTTAAAGATATTAGAAACCTCCATCACAGCTTTACAGGAATCTTTAACCTCTCTCTCTGAAGCTGTTTTACAGAACAGGCGAGAGTTAAACCTCCTCTTCATGAGAGAAGAGGGCCTTTATGTTGCATTAAAGAAAAATTGTTGTTTTTATGTCGACCATACTGGAATTGTAAAAGAATCTATGAGTAAACTAAGAAGACGCCTTGAAGAACGTCAGAGAGAGAAAAAAACCCCAAAAAGGATGATATGAGTCTTGGTTCACACAGTTCCCCTAGTTAACTACGCTTTTATCAGCCTTGGCCGGTCCTCTAATAATTCTTATATTGTTGCTAACATTAGGACCCTGTTTGCTCAACCGTGTAGTTTCCTTTCTCCAATCCCAAAATTGGACAAATCAAACTTATGGTAATCAGACAACAATATACCCCACTAGCAGACACAGAATGTGACACCCCCCAATGATCACTTTTATTATTAAAAGTAGCCAGAAAAAGAAGTGGGGAATGAAAGGTTAATAAAATAGGTACTTGTCACTCTGTTTTTCTATATGCTTAACAGAACACTGTTGAAATCTTGTTCCCAGGATGTGTTGTCCCCAACTGTGAACTCTTTGCTAATCTTGTTCCCAGGATGTGCTGTCCCCAACTGCCAAACTGCAGGATGCACTCCCTCACTCGGTTGCAGGCAAACTGCTCACTAGCCCTGACCCATCAATGAACTTCCCTCCCAGCCCTCTCCAAGAAAAGTATATAAGCTCTACTCAAGCAGTTCTCAGGGCTCTATCTCTCTTTGCTATAGAGAGCTCGGGCCCCAGCATGCTGGTCTCCAAATAAACCCACCCTTCTGCTATTGCATAAGAGAGTCTCTTGTGGTCTCTTATTCCGACGTTTCGCCGGACCCTTACAACAGGTCCTACCTAGCTGCCTACATTGGCTCCAGGAATCATTTCTGCATCTACCTTTGAGCTTCTCAGCAGCTGGAGGATTCCCTACATACCTGTATGGCAAGATCAACTCAGGACCTGCTGTTATGTGAAAATAGATTGAGGGAACAGAGTCTGCTTCAGGGTCATATCAGGTTCGATTTGGCTTAGGAGTCATTCTGCTGGATGAATACGGGGATTGGGCAACTGGGATATTTATAAGAATGGAAGGTGAAAACTAGGTAAGAGCTGAAGCACACGAGGGTGTTGGGCCCTTGATTTGGATACATAGTTTTGAATTATGTTCTGCAGAGGTGAATCCTCTAAATCCATATACAATGGCATAAGATCTTGGACCTGGGACCACTGAATGTGAAAGAGAACTTCCAGTGATATTGAGATAGTAGACAGGATTCCAGTGTAGGGTAAGGAAGAAGAGTGAGTTTAGAATTTGGGCAAAAGGCCCTTTTTGCAATCGAATGCATTTCTATTAGAGTGTGAATGGGAATGTCAGCACACATGAAGAGTCAGTCACAACAAGGCACTTGGGGAAATAGATATCAATTGGGATGTTAGGAGATCGGGCAAAGTACAAAATGAGTGATAAGATCAGGGATATTTTCAACAGGGGGGTGGTTGAATACACTATCCTAGGAAGAAACAAGTGAACGCTCACCATAGGATTGAATATTGAAAACAATAGGCAAAGCGGACTTAGATGATTTTAGTAATCCATGCTCTCATTAAAATCAGGCTTTGGAAGAATCATAAGGTGAGTGTGAGTTTTGCATTTGGTGTCCAGAAGATGATGTGATGAAAGGAATACATGGAGGAGGTGACATGTGTATTTCTTCCACCATTTCTGGGAGCATGTTTTCAAACCCTGTCATTTAGAGTTTGGAGATAAAAATAGGTGCACCCTGGGTTTACGTATATAGAGATGATGCATGAATAAACCATAGGGTGAATAAAAAATATAACTGGTTACTATTTTAAATAATGGATTGAATTGATATTTTAAAAAATACATGAAATCTGGTATTCAGATAAACATTCAATCCAAGTAGGTGTACCTCTAGTGGTAATATTAGGGTTACTAATTACACCAAACTGTGAGTTTTGCTTCGAAAATGATGATGGAATTCAAAAGTAATGTTTTATAAAAGAAATCTCATGAAAAAGCAAGTAAAGCAACATGGAGAAATACATGGGTTCTGATACAGGGAGTGAATGTAAGTGAATCATATGCATGTCAATTTGTGAATATTGGATGAAATGATACATCCTATGATACGAAGAAATAGGAATTTAACAATTTTGAATGAAAATTTACTTCAAAATACACATCACGTCCCGTATGAATAGACTTTCATTGATGTTAAACTGGGTCACTTACTGAAGAAATATTAGGGTTAGTACTCAATATTCACTGAAGTTCATTTTGAGAATTCAGAAATGAATATGTATGTCAAGAAAATGTATATTTCTGAGAAATATCTTGTGAAAAGTTGATTATAAATCCACCCAGATGGACATTAAAGAATCAAGGTAGTATAAGTATTGACACAGAGATTCAATATTTCAAAGGGCAAAATGAAAAACGAGTCTAAGATATATGCGAACACGTGCCACATAACAATCTTCCACTGTCATCCACCACAATGCCTTCACATTACTATCACCCCAAATAAGACACAATGAGAGGAGAAGAGGAACAAAATCTGTGAATACATATCTGGAATTGGAAATTCTGAGGAGCTCACAAACTTGGGTGTGGCACAAGAGATCCCAATGGTAGGGGACAGGGTAAACATTCCACTAACATGGAACTTTGCTGGCCTAATGACTTCTTGACTTTCTGCCTCTGACATTTGTGCACTAGAAATATAGCTTTGTGCTTTAGCTTCCTTTGCAGTGAGACCAGGAAAGCTTGGTCTCAGTCTATGTGAACAGGAGGACATGGTTTCCTATTTCCCAATACGAACAGGAGGCAGCAGAGGTGAATCCTCTATTTGTAGGGAACTGTGGCTATTGGGGTATGAGTGTCTCTCTGGGGGGATTGTGAAGCCTTTGGCTCACAGTCCAGTTTTAATGGCATTTCTTGCAGCTTCCCTGGAAATTTGGTGTTTGTTTTTGAAATACATAAAGGTCAACCGGGACACAGTGCTGGAGGGAGCTCTGTCACGTGGGGTGAGTCAGGGTCTGATGGAAAAAACACAAACTGGGCTGCTACCCCATATATCTTTCCCACTTGAGCGTAGCAACTTGATTCTGAGCATCGCACCAGATCCTCTCCCCACAACAACATGCCTTTACATTTTAGGGTCTGCTTGCTGCACCTTGTCAGTCACATGTCATTTGGATACCAATGACAGAACCACAGGGGCTCACCACAGATGTTGGTCACACACCTGCACTGCATTGCTCCAGACCCAGTTCCCTGGTGGCTCCTACTCACTGACATCTCTGTTCTTCACCATGGTCATGAATTCCACTCAGTCAAAAACGGCAATGGCGGGGGTTCAGTCATGATGAGCAACAGGAGATCTAAAGGTTCTCCAGGGATTTCTGGTCATGGGATTCTCAAAACCTTCATGTTATTGGCCTAGCCATATTTCAAGAATGAAGAAGTTGGCACTGTGGGTTTTGATTCATTCCCGAGCCATTAAGCGTTGAGGAATCTCCTTTCAGTAAAAGCTCTGGAGATCGCATGCAGGCAAGTCTTTTCACAGAGTGGCGAAAGGTCACAGGAATCCAGGCCCATTCGGGGTTCATGTGAGTTTTGGCTCTCAACTATAGCTGAAAAGGCTTTAACAGCAAAATCATGTGAAATCCTGGCTGAGATTCCCAGTGCTGTGGAGGAAGCCACCCTTGGCCTAGATCTGAGTTTCCAAGGGCTCCTCTAATGCCTGGCCTTGTAAAATTCCAACTCGATTCATGGCAAGAGTTCTCTGAGATCAGTTCCAGAACTGAGTCTCTAATGGCATCACACCAGCGTTCAAGCTGAGGTGGACCCACTCATCTTTTCCAACCACCACACAAAAGACCACTATTCTAACAAAAACACTCCCACATGGCCCTCCTCTTCTTCCATACAGATACTCATCATAACATTCTGGCTGGGGGTTTCCATAGGGGGAGCAGTCTAAGATGGTGTGCAAAGTAAGGTCTCATGCCCATCATGTGCCAAATGTCATGGTGGCCTGGACACCATTCCTGAGAAACAGGATAGATAAAATGGGCCTGTAGTTAATACTGCTCTGCTTCTCAAATTCGAGGCCTCCTGCCTGCCAGGGGTAGATTCTTTATGTGTACTGGACTCATGAAAACACCCAAACACCTGTGTGCTAGTTACTGGATGGCTTGCAACAACTCATTTGACCCAGAGAATCCCTGTTCTTACTTCATCGGTGTCAGGAGCCTGACCAGAGGAAGGCAAGAGACTTCATCCAATATTACACTTCTTTTTCATCCTTTTAGATGTGCATGGACACATGGGATTTTTCTTGAGTTTCCTGGGGTGCTGAGAATGTAATTCACAGCCACACACAGGGCCAAGATTCTGATTCAGACACAGCCTTTACAAAGCACTTTACCTAAAAGGCACAGATTGGGCCTCTTCCTTTCCGTTTGAAACTGTTTTCTGGAGGATTCCCAAAGGAGTGCCCTAAGGCAAACACCTCCCTGACATTCAGGGGAACAGAACAATAGGGAGGAAAGAAGCCTGGAGAAAAACTTTTCTTTAATTGAACACTGTGGCACTGACAGCTCCTAATCATGCAACTTGGGTGGCTATCTATGCAAGCAGGGATTCTCCAGAGAGATCCTTACCAGTCATGCTAATTTTTTCTTTTCTGAGATGCTTGGCATTCCCGTCAGCAATCCAGTCCATGGCCTTGTCACAGAGCTTGAAGGTGGTACCCATCTTGTTCACAAAAACACGAACCCCTTCAGAGAGTGGCCAAAATTCTGGAAGAATACAGGAACTTGGGATCTTGGTAGGTGTTTCCCATCTGCAAGACAAGCAGCAGTCCATTCATCAATTGGCCTTCAGGAGTCCTGCAAAGATTTCCACTAGACAGGACACATTCACGTCTGCATTCTTCTCTCTACTCTCTTTAACCACAAACCCAGTGGGATCCACTGACTCTATAGAAAGACTCACTAGTTAACAGTCCATTTCAAACCAACAAACAACAACAACAACAAACACGTTTTTCCCACATGATCTCAGAACATGAGACAAAATGCCAAATTGAAACACACACCCACTAAGACACACAAACCACCCCTGTATTTGGTCTGCATCTATCCACTCTGACCTCTGACTGGTGGGTGAAAATTTGTTCCCCAGCAGTGGCCGGTCCTGTCTCAGCTCTGGTCTCCTTGGCCATCTCTGTGTAGTTGTCTGGAGCCAGCAATGAGCCAACACTTCTTTCTCAGGAAAGGCCCCTGTTCAGACCATTCAAGGCATTTGGCTACCCACACATCACCAGGTGCCAAGAAAGAATGACTCTGGCCTTTGTACAGAAAAAACAAGGGAGCCCACTGGGACTGGAATTGCCTCTGGGTGCCTCGCCTCCTGGATCCCACGTTCAGAGAGTTCCATCACCAAGGAAGTGAGGTGAGGTCACTTCCTTCAGGGAAGTGAATGAGGTCACTGCCTTGGCAACCACTTTGTCCTAACAGTTGTTTCCAAGGGTCCCATGAGAGGGAGGCTGCCCCACATTCCTGTGACATTTTCACAAGTCATAAAGGTCTATATACCCTAGGAGCCCAGGATCAGCAACGCACCCAGGCCTGATTGTGTCCATCTTCCCAGCATTGAGAAGAGAGAGGCTGATTCAGCCACATCCCTTCATCCTCACTGGGTTGTTGGCCATGGAAGATGACTTTATACTTCACAGGTCCTACCTAGCTGCCTACATTGGCTCCAGGGATCATTTCTGCATCTACCTTTGAGCTTCTCAGCAGCTGGAGGATTCCCTACATACCTGTATGGCAAGATCAACTCAGAACCTGCTGTTATGTGAAAATAGATTGAGGGAACAGAGTCTGCTTCAGGGTCATATCAGGTTCGATTTGGCTTAGGAGTCATTCTGCTGGATGAATACGGGGATTGGGCAACTGGGATATTTATAAGAATGGAAGGTGAAAACTAGGTAAGAGTTGAAGCACACAAGGGTGTTGGGCCCTTGATTTGAATACATAGTTTTGAATTATGTTCTGCAGAGGTGAATCCTCTAAATCCTTATACAATGGCATAAGATCTTGGACCTGGGACCACTGAATGTGAAAGAGAACTTCCAGTGATATTGAGATAGTAGACAGGATTCCAGTGTAGGGTAAGGAAGAAGAGTGAGTTTAGGATTTGGGCAAAAGGCCCTTTTTGCAATCGAATGAATTTCTATTAGAGTGTAAATGGGAATGTCAGCACACATGAAGAGTCAGTCACAACAAGGCACTTGGGGAAATAGATATCAATTGGGATGTTAGGAGATCAGGCAAAGTACAAAATGAGTGATAAGATCAGGGATATTTTCAACAGGGGGGTGGTTGAATACACTATCCTAGGAAGTAACAAGTGAATGCTCACCATAGGATTGAATATTGAAAACAATAGGCAAAGCAGACGTAGATGATTTTAGTAATCCATGTTCTCATTAATATCAGGCTTTGGAAGAATCATAAGGTGAGTGTGAGTTTTGCATTTGGTGTCCAGAAGATGATGTGATGAAAGGAATACATGGAGGAGGTGACATGTGTATTTCTTCCACCATTTCTGGGAGCATGTTTTCAAACCCTGTCATTTAGAGTTTGGAGATAAAAATAGGTGTACCCTGGGTTTACATATAGAGATGATGCATGAATAGACCATAGGGTGAATAAAAAATATAACTGCTTACTATTTTAAATAATGGATTGAATTGATATTTTAAAAAATACATGAAATCTGGTATTCAGATAAACATTCAATCCAAGTATGTGTACGTCTAGTGGTAATATTAGGGTTACTAATTACACCAAACTGTGAGTTTTGCTTCGAAAATGATGATGGAATTCAAAAGTAATGTTTTATAAAAGAAATCTCATGAAAAAGCAAGTAAAGCAACATGGAGAAATACATGGGTTCTGATACAGGGAGTGAATGTAAGTGAATCATATGCATGTCAATTTGTGAATATTGGATGAAATGATACATCCTATGATACGAAGAAATAGGAATTTAACAATTTTGAATGAAAATTTACTTCAAAATACACATCATGTCCCATATGAATAGACATTCATGGATGTTAAACTGGGTCACTAACTGAAGAAATATTAGTGTTAGTACTCAATATTCACTGAAGTTCATTTTGAGAATTCAGAAATGAATATGTATGTCAAGAAAATGTATATTTCTGAGAAATATCTTGTGAAAAGTTGATTATATATCCACCCAGATGGACATTAAAGAATCAAGGTAGTATAAGTATTGACACAGAGATTCAATATTTCAAAGGGCAAAATGAAAAACGAGTCTAAGATATATGCAAACACGTGCCACATAACAATCTTCCACTGTCATCCACCACAATGCCTTGACATTACTATCACCACAAATAAGACACAATAAGAGGAGAAGAGGAACAAAATCTGTGAATACATATCTGGAATTGGAAATTCTGAGGAGCTCACAAACTTGGGTGTGGCACAAGAGATCCCAATGGTAGGGGACAGGGTAAACATTCCACAAACATGGAACTTTGCTGGCCTAATGACTTCTTGACTATCTGCCTCTGACATTTGTGCACTAGAAGTATAGCTTTGTGGTTTAGCTTCCTTTGCAGTGAGACCAGGAAAGCTTGGTCTCAGTCTATGTGAACAGGAGGACATGGTTTCCTATTTCCCAATACGAACAGGAGGCAGCAAAGCTGAATCCTCTCTTTGTAGGTAACTGTGGCCATTGGGGTATGAGTGTCTCCCTGGGGGGATTGTGAAGCCTTTGGCTCACAGTCCAGTTTTAATGGCATTCCTTGCAGCTTCCCTGGAAATTTGGTGTTTGTTTTTGAAGTACATAAAGGTCAAACGGGACGCAGTGCTGGAGGGAGCTCTGTCACGTGGGGTGAGTCAGGGTCTGACGGAAAAAACACAAACTGAGCTGCTACTCCATATATCTTTCCCACTTGAGCGTAGCAACTTGATTCTGAGCATCGCACCAGATCCTCTCCCCACAACAACATGCCT
This sequence comes from Urocitellus parryii, assembly GCF_045843805.1. Classification (NCBI taxonomy): domain Eukaryota; kingdom Metazoa; phylum Chordata; class Mammalia; order Rodentia; family Sciuridae; genus Urocitellus; species Urocitellus parryii. The sequence goes on from NW_027554251.1 coordinate 59,258, forward strand.
TTACATTTTAGGGTCTGCTGGCTGCACCTTGTCAGTCACATGTCATTTGGATACCAATGACAGAACCACAGGGGCTCACCACAGATGTTGGTCACACACCTGCATTCCATTGCTCCAGACCCAGTTCCCTGCTGGCTCCTACTCACTGACATCTCTGTTCTTCACCATGGTCATGAATTCCACTCAGTCAAAAATGGCAATGGCGTGTTCAGTCATGATGAGCAACAGGAGATCTATAGGTTCTCCAGGGATTTCTGTTCATGGGATTCTCAAAACCTTCATGTTATTGGCCTAGCCATATCTCAACAAAAAAGAAGTTGGCACTGTGGGTTTTGATACATTCACAAGCCATTAAGGGTTGAGGAATCTCCTGGGTCTCTAATGGCATCACACCAGAGTTCAAGCTGAGGTGGACCCACTCATCTTTTCCAACCACCACACAAAAGACCACTATTCTAACAAAAACACTCCCACATGGCCCTCCTCTTCTTCCATACAGATACTCATCATAACATTCTGGCTGGGGGTTTCCATAGGGGGAGCAGTCTAAGATGGTGTGCAAAGTAAGGTCTCATGCCCATCATGTGCCAAATGTCATGGTGGCCTGGACACCCTTCCTGAGAAACAGGATAGATAAAATGGGCCTGTAGTTAATACTGCTCTGCTTCTCAAATTCGAGGCCTCCTGCCTGCCAGGGGTAGATTCTTTATGTGTACTGGACTCATGAAAACACCCAAACACCTGTGTGCTAGTTACTGGATGGCTTGCAACAACTCATTTGACCCAGAGGATCCCTGTTCTTACTTCATCGGTGTCAGGAGCCTGACCAGAGGAAGGCAAGAGACTTCATCCAATATTACACTTCTTTTTCATCCTTTTAGATGTGCATGGACACATGGGATTTTTCTTGAGTTTCCTGGGGTGCTGAGAATGTAATTCACAGCCACACACGGGGCCAAGAGTCTGATTCAGACACAGCCTTTACAAAGCACTTTACCTAAAATCACAGATTGGGCCTCTTCCTTTCCGTTTGAAACTGTTTTCGGGAGGATTAGCAAAGGAGTGCCCTAAGGCAAACACCTCCCTGACATTCAGGGGAACAGAACAATAGGGAGGAAAGAAGCCTGGAGAAAAACTTTTCTTTAATTGAACACTGTGGCACTGACAGCTCCTAATCATGCAACTTGGGTGGCTATCTATGCAAGCAGGGATTCTCCAGAGAGATCCTTACCAGTCATGCTAATTTTTACTTTTCTGAGATGCTTGGCATTCCCATCAGCAATCCAGTCCATGGCCTTGTCACAGAGCTTGAAGGTGGTACCCATCTTGTTCACAAAAACACGAACCCCTTCAGAGAGTGGCCAAAATTCTGGAAGAATACAGGAACTTGGGATCTTGGTAGGTGTTTCCCATCTGCAAGACAAGCAGCAGTCCATTCATCAATTGGCCTTGAGGAGTCCTGCAAAGATTTCCACTAGACAGGACACATTCACGGCTGCATTCTTCTCTCTACTCTCTTTAACCACAAACCCAGTGGGATCCACTGACTCTATAGAAAGACTCACTAGTTAAGAGTCCATTTCAAACCAACAAACAACAACAACAACAACAACAAACACGTTTTTCCTACACGATCTCAGAACATGAGACAAAATGCCAAATTGAAACACACACCCACTAAGACACACAAACCACCCCTGTATTTGGTCTGCATCTATCCACTCTGACCTCTGACTGGTGGGTGAAAATTTGTTCCCCAGCAGTGGCCGGTCCTGTCTCAGCTCTGGTCTCCTTGGCCATCTCTGTGTAGTTGTCAGGAGCCAGCAATGAGCCAACACTTCTTTCTCAGGAAAGGCCCCTGTTCAGACCATTCAAGGCATTTGGCTACCCACGCATCACCATGTGCCAAGAAAGAATGACTCTGGCCTTGGTACAGAAAAAACAAGGGAGCCCACTGGGACTGGAATTGCCTCTGGGTGCCTCGCCTCCTGGATCCCACGTTCAGAGAGTTCCATCACCAAGGAAGTGAGGTGAGGTCACTTCCTTCAGGGAATTGAATGAGGTCACTGCCTTGGCTACCACTTTGTCCTAACAGTTGTTTCCAAGGGTCCCATGAGAGGGAGGCTGCCCCACCTTCCTGTGACATTTTCACAAGTCATAAAGGTCTATATACCCTAGGAGCCCGGGATCAGCAACCCACCCAGGCCTGATTGTGTCCATCTTCCCTGCATTGAGAAGAGAGAGGCTGATTCAGCCACATCCCTTCATCCTCACTGGGTTGTTGGCCATGGAAGATGACTTTAGACCTCACAGGTCCTACCTAGCTGCCTACATTGGTTCCAGGGATCATTTCTGCATCTACCTTTGAGCTTCTCAGCAGCTGGAGGATTCCCTACATACCTGTATGGCAAGATCAACTCAGAACCTGCTGTTATGTGAAAATAGATTGAGGGAACAGAGTCTGCTTCAGGGTCATATCAGGTTCGATTTGGCTTAGGAGTCATTCTGCTGGATGAATACGGGGATTGGGCAACTGGGATATTTATAAGAATGGAAGGTGAAAACTAGGTAAGAGCTGAAGCACACAAGGGTGTTGGGCCCTTGATTTGGATACATAGTTTTGAATTATGTTCTGCAGAGGTGAATCCTCTAAATCCATATACAATGGCATAAGATCTTGGACCTGGGACCACTGAATGTGAAAGAGAACTTCCAGTGATAATGAGATAGTAGACAGGATTCCAGTGTAGGGTAAGGAAGAAGAGTGAGTTTAGGATTTGGGCAAAAGGCCCTTTTTGCAATCGAATGAATTTCTATTAGAGTGTAAATGGGAATGTCAGCACACATGAAGAGTCAGTCACAACAAGGCACTTGGGGAAATAGATATCAATTGGGATGTTAGGAGATCGGGCAAAGTCCAAAATGAGTGATAAGATCAGGGATATTTTCAACAGGGGGGTGGTTGAATACACTATCCTAGGAAGAAACAAGTGTACACTCACCATAGGATTGAATATTGAAAACAATAGGCAAAGCGGACTTAGATGATTTTAGTAATCCATGCTCTCATTAATATCAGGCTTTGGAAGAATCATAAGGTGAGTGTGAGTTTTGCATTTGGTGTCCAGAAGATGATGTGATGAAAGGAATACAGGGAGGAGGTGACATGTGTATTTCTTCCACCATTTCTGGGAGCATGTTTTCAAACCCTGTCATTTAGAGTTTGGAGATAAAAATAGGTGCACCCTGGGTTTACGTATATAGAGATGATGCATGAATAGACCATAGGGTGAATAAAAAATATAACTGGTTACTATTTTAAATAAAAGATTGAATTGATATTTTAAAAAATACATGAAATCTGGTATTCAAATAAACATTCAATCCAAGTAGGTGTACGTCTAGTGGTAATATTAGGGTTACTAATTACACCAAACTGTGAGTTTTGCTTCGAAAATGATGATGGAATTCAAAAGTAATGTTTTATAAAAGAAATCTCATGAAAAAGCAAGTAAAGCAACATGGAGAAATACATGGGTTCTGATACAGGGAGTGAATGTAAGTGAATCATATGCATGTCAATTTGTGAATATTGGATGAAATGATACATCCTATGATATGAAGAAATAGGAATTTAACAATTTTGAATGAAAATTTACTTCAAAATACACATCACGTCCCCTATGAATAGACTTTCATGGATGTTAAACTGGCTCACTTACTGAAGAAATATTAGGGTTACTACTCAATATTCACTGACGTTCATTTTGACAATTCAGAAATGAATATGTATGTCAAGAAAATGTATATTTCTGAGAAATATCTTGTGAAAAGTTGATTATAAATCCACCCAGATGGACATTAAAGAATCAAGGTAGTATAAGTATTGACACAGAGATTCAATATTTCAAAGGGCAAAATGAAAAACGAGTCTAAGATATATGCGAACACGTACCACATAACAATCTTCCACTATCATCCACCAGAATGCCTTGACATTACTATCACCCCAAATTAGACACAATGAGAGGAGAAGAGGAACAAAATCTGTGAATACATATCTGGAATTGGAAATTCTGAGGAGCTCACAAACTTGGGTGTGGCACAAGAGATCCCAATGGTAGGGGACAGGGTAAACATTCCACAAACATGGAACTTTGCTGGCCTAATGACTTCTTGACTATCTGCCTCTGACATTTGTGCACTAGAAATATAGCTTTGTGCTTTAGCTTCCTTTGCAGTGAGACCAGGAAAGCTTGGTCTCAGTCTGTGTGAACAGGAGGACATGGTTTCCTATTTCCCAAAAGAACAGGAGGCAGCAGAGGTGAATCCTCTATTTGTAGGGAACTGTGGCCATTGGGGTATGAGTGTCTCCCTGGGGGGATTGTGAAGCCTTTGGCTCACAGTCCAGTTTTAATGGCATTTCTTGCAGCTTCCCTGGAAATTTGGTGTTTGTTTTTGAAATACATAAAGGTCAACCGGGACACAGTGCTGGAGGGAGCTCTGTCACGTGGGGTGAGTCAGGGTCTGATGGAAAAAACACAAACTGGGCTGCTACCCCATATATCTTTCCCACTTGAGCATAGCAACTTGATTCTGAGCATCGCACCAGATCCTCTCCCCACAACAACATGCCTTTACATTTAGGGTCTGCTGGCTGCACCTTGTCAGTCACATGTCATTTGGATACCAATGACAGAACCACAGGGGCTCACCACAGATGTTGGTCACACACCTGCACTGCATTGCTCCAGACCCAGTTCCCTGCTGGCTCCTACTCACTGACATCTCTGTTCTTCACCATGGTCATGAATTCCACTCAGTCAAAAACGGCAATGGCGGGGGTTCAGTCATGATGAGCAACAGGAGATCTAAAGGTTCTCCAGGGATTTCTGGTCATGGGATTCTCAAAACCTTCATGTTATTGGCCTAGCCATATTTCAAGAATGAAGAAGTTGGCACTGTGGGTTTTGATTCATTCCTGAGCCATTAATTGTTGAGGAATCTCTTTCAGTAAAAGCTCTGGAGATCGCATGCAGGCAAGGCTTTTCACGGAGTGGCGAAAGGTCACAGGAATCCAGGCCCATTGTGGGTCTAAAATATGAGTTTCATGTGAGTTTTGGCTCTCAACTATAGCTGAAAAGGCTTTAACAGCAAAATCATGTGAAATCCTGGCTGAGATTCCCAGTGCTGTGGAGGAAGCCACCCTCGGCCTAGATCTCAGTTTCCAAGGGCTCCTCTACTGCCTGGCCTTGTAAAATCCCAACTCGATTCATGGCAAGAGTTCTCTGAGATCAGTTCCAGAACTGAGTCTCTAATGGCATCACACCAGAGTTCAAGCTGAGGTGGACCCACTCATCTTTTCCAACCACCACACAAAAGACCACTATTCTAACAAAAAAACTCCCACATGGCCCTCCTCTTCTTCCATACAGATACTCATCATAACATTCTGGCTGGGGGTTTCCATAGGGGGAGCAGTCTAAGATGGTGTGCAAAGTAAGGTCTCATGCCCATCATGTGCCAAATGTCATGGTGGCCTGGACACCCTTCCTGAGAAACAGGATAGATAAAATGGGCCTGTAGTTAATACTGCTCTGCTTCTCAAATTCGAGGCCTCCTGCCTGCCAGGGGTAGATTCTTTATGTGTACTGGACTCATGAAAACACCCAAACACCTGTGTGCTAGTTACTGGATGGCTTGCAACAACTCATTTGACCCAGAGGATCCCTGTTCTTACTTCATCGGTGTCAGGAGCCTGACCAGAGGAAGGCAAGAGACTTCATCCAATATTACACTTCTTTTTCATCCTTTTAGATGTGCATGGACACATGGGATTTTTCTTGAGTTTCCTGGGGTGCTGAGAATGTAATTCACAGCCACACACAGGGCCAAGAGTCTGATTCAGACACCGCCTTTACAAAGCACTTTACCTAAAAGGCACAGATTGGGCCTCTTCCTTTCCGTTTGAAACTGTTTTCTGGAGGATTCCCAAAGGAGTGCCCTAAGGCAAACACCTCCCTGACATTCAGGGGAACAGAACAATAGGGAGGAAAGAAGCCTGGAGAAAAACTTTTCTTTAATTGAACACTGTGGCACTGACAGCTCCTAATCATGCAACTTGGGTGGCTATCTATGCAAGCAGGGATTCTCCAGAGAGATCCTTACCAGTCATGCTAATTTTTACTTTTCTGAGATGCTTGGCATTCCCATCAGCAATCCAGTCCATGGCCTTGTCACAGAGCTTGAAGGTGGTACCCATCTTGTTCACAAAAACACGAACCCCTTCAGAGACTGGCCAGAATTCTGGAAGAATACAGGAACTTGGGATCTTGGTAGGTGTTTCCCATCTGCAAGACAACAGCAGTCCATTCATCAATTGGCCTTGAGGAGTCCTGCAAAGATTTCCACTAGACAGGACACATTCACGGCTGCATTCTTCTCTCTACTCTCTTTAACCACAAACCCAGTGGGATCCACTGACTCTATAGAAAGACTCACTAGTTAACAGTCCATTTCAAACCAACAAACAACAACAACAACAACAAACACGTTTTTCCTACACGATCTCAGAACATGAGACAAAATGCCAAATTGAAACACACACCCACTAAGACACACAAACCACCCCTGTATTTGGTCTGCATCTATCCACTCTGACCTCTGACTGGTGGGTGAAAATTTGTTCCCCAGCAGTGGCCGGTCCTGTCTCAGCTCTGGTCTCCTTGGCCATCTCTGTGTAGTTGTCTGGAGCCAGAAATGAGCCAACACTTCTTTCTCAGGAAAGGCCCCTGTTCAGACCATTCAAGGCATTTGGCTACCCACACATCACCAGGTGCCAAGAAAGAATGACTCTGGCCTTGGTACAGAAAAAACAAGGGAGCCCACTGGGACTGGAATTGCCTCTGGGTGCCTCGCCTCCTGGATCCCACGTTCAGAGAGTTCCATCACCAAGGAAGTGAGGTGAGGTCACTTCCTTCAGGGAAGTGAATGAGGTCACTGCCTTGGCAACCACTTTTTCCTAACAGTTGTTTCCAAGGGTCCCATGAGAGGGAGGCTGCCCCACCTTCCTGTGACATTTTCACAAGTCATAAAGGTCTATATACCCTAGGAGCCCGGGATCAGCAACCCACCCAGGCCTGATTGTGTCCATCTTCCCTGCATTGAGAAGAGAGAGGCTGATTCAGCCACATCCCTTCATCCTCACTGGGTTGTTGGCCATGGAAGATGACTTTAGACCTCACAGGTCCTACCTAGCTGCCTACATTGGCTCCAGGGATCATTTCTGCATCTACCTTTGAGCTTCTCAGCAGCTGGAGGATTCCCTACATACCTGTATGGCAAGATCAACTCAGAACCTGCTGTTATGTGAAAATAGATTGAGGGAACAGAGTCTGCTTCAGGGTCATATCAGGTTCGATTTGGCTTAGGAGTCATTCTGCTGGATGAATACGGGGATTGGGCAACTGGGATATTTATAAGAATGGAAGGTGAAAACTAGGTAAGAGCTGAAGCACACAAGGGTGTTGGGCCCTTGATTTGGATACATAGTTTTGAATTATGTTCTGCAGAGGTGAATCCTCTAAATCCATATACAATGGCATAAGATCTTGGACCTGGGACCACTGAATGTGAAAGAGAACTTCCAGTGATATTGAGATAGTAGACAGGATTCCAGTGTAGGGTAAGGAAGAAGAGTGAGTTTAGGATTTGGGCAAAAGGCCGTTTTTGCAATCGAATGAATTTCTATTAGAGTGTAAATGGGAATGTCAGCACACATGAAGAGTCAGTCACAACAAGGCACTTGGGGAAATAGATATCAATTGGGATGTTAGGAGATCGGGCAAAGTACAAAATGAGTGATAAGATCAGGGATATTTTCAACAGGGGGGTGGTTGAATACACTATCCTAGGAAGAAACAAGTGAACGCTCACCACACGATGGAATATTGAAAACAATAGGCAAAGCGGACTTAGATGATTTTAGTAATCCATGCTCTCATTAATATCAGGCTTTGGAAGAATCATAAGGTGAGTGTGAGTTTTGCATTTGGTGTCCAGAAGATGATGTGATGAAAGGAATACATGGACGAGGTGACATGTGTATTTCTTCCACCATTTCTGGGAGCATGTTTTCAAACCCTGTCATTTAGAGTTTGGAGATAAAAATAGGTGCACCCTGGGTTTACGTATATAGAGATGATGCATGAATAGACCATAGGGTGAATAAAAAATATAACTGCTTACTATTTTAAATAATGGATTGAATTGATATTTTAAAAAATACATGAAATCTGGTATTCAGATAAACATTCAATCCAAGTAGGTGTACGTCTCGTGGTAATATTAGGGTTACTAATTACACCAAACTGTGAGTTTTGCTTCGAAAATGATGATGGAATTCAAAAGTAATGTTTTATAAAAGAAATCTCATGAAAAAGCAAGTAAAGCAACATGGAGAAATACATGGGTTCTGATACAGGGAGTGAATGTAAGTGAATCATATGCATGTCAATTTGTGAATATTGGATGAAATGATACATCCTATGATACGAAGAAATAGGAATTTAACAATTTTGAATGAAAATTTACTTCAAAATACACATCACGTCCCCTATGAATAGACTTTCATGGATGTTAAACTGGCTCACTTACTGAAGAAATATTAGGGTTAGTACTCAATATTCACTGAAGTTCATTTTGAGAATTCAGAAATGAATATGTATGTCAAGAAAATGTATATTTCTGAGAAATATCTTGTGAAAAGTTGATTATAAATCCACCCAGATGGACATTAAAGAATCAAGGTAGTATAAGTATTGACACAGAGATTCAATATTTCAAAGGGCAAAATGAAAAACGAGTCTAAGATATATGCGAACACGTGCCACATAACAATCTTCCACTGTCATCCACCACAATGCCTTGACATTACTATCACCCCAAATAAGACACAATGAGAGGAGAAGAGGAACAAAATCTGTGAATACATATCTGGAATTGGAAATTCTGAGGAGCTCACAAACTTGGGTGTGGCACAAGAGATCCCAATGGTAGGGGACAGGGTAAACATTCCACAAACATGGAACTTTGCTGGCCTAATGACTTCTTGACTATCTGCCTCTGACATTTCTGCACTAGAAATATAGCTTTGTGCTTTAGCTTCCTTTGCAGTGAGACCAGGAAAGTTTGGTCTCAGTCTATGTGAACAGGAGGACATGGTTTCCTATTTCCCAATACGAACAGGAGGCAGCAGAGCTGAATCCTCTCTTTGTAGGTAACTGTGGCCGTTGGGGTATGAGTGTCTCCCTGGGGGGGATTGTGAAGCCTTTGGCTCACAGTCCAGTTTTAATGGCATTTCTTGCAGCTTCCCTGGAAATTTGGTGTTTGTTTTTGAAATACATAAAGGTCAACCGGGACGCAGTGCTGGAGGGAGCTCTGTCACGTGGGGTGAGTCAGGGTCTGACGGAAGAAACACAAACTGGGCTGCAACCCCATATATCTTTCCCACTTGAGCGTAGCAACTTGATTCTGAGCATTGCACCAGATCCTCTCCCCACAACAACATGCCTTTACATTTTAGGGTCTGCTGGCTGCACCTTGTCAGTCACATGTCATTTGGATACCAATGACAGAACCACAGGGGCTCACCACAGATGTTGGTCACACACCTGCACTCCATTGCTCCAGACCCAGTTCCCTGCTGGCTCCTACTCACTGACATCTCTGTTCTTCACCATGGTCATGAATTCCACTCAGTCAAAAACGGCAATGGCGGGTTCAGTCATGATGAGCAACAAGAGATCTAAAGATTCTCCAGGGATTTTTGGTCATGGGATTCTCAAAACCTTCATGTTATTGGCCTAGCCATATCTCAAGAATGAAGAAGTTGGCACTGTGGGTTTTGATTCATTCACGAGCCATTAAGGGTTGAGGAATCTCCTTTCAGTAAAAGCTCTGGAGATCGCATGCAGGCAAGGCTTTTCACGGAGTGGCGAAAGGTCACAGGAATCCAGGCCCATTGGGGGTCTAAAATATGAGGTTCATTTGAGTTTTGGCTCTCAACTATAGCTGAAAAGGCTTTAACAGCAAAATCATGTGAAATCCTGGCTGAGATTCCCAGTGCTGTGGAGGAAGCCACCCTCGGCCTAGATCTCAGTTTCCAAGGGCTCCTCTAATGCCTGGCCTTGTAAAATCCCAACTAGATTCATGGCAAGAGTTCTCTGAGATCAGTTCCAGAACTGAGTCTCTAATGGCATCACACCAGAGTTCAAGCTGAGGTGGACCCACTCATCTTTTCCAACCACCACACAAAAGACCACTATTCTAACAAAAACACTCCCACATGGCCCTCCTCTTCTTCCATACAGATACTCATCATAACATTCTGGCTGGGGGTTTCCATAGGGGGAGCAGTCTAAGATGGTGTGCAAAGTAAGGTCTCATGCCCATCATGTGCCAAATGTCATGGTGGCCTGGACACCCTTCCTGGAAAACAGGATAGATAAAATTGGCCTGTAGTTAATACTGCTCTGCTTCTCAAATTCGAGGCCTCCTGCCTGCCAGGGGTAGATTCTTTATGTGTACTGGACTCAAGAAAACACCCAAACACCTGTGTGCTAGTTACTGGATGGCTTGCAACAACTCATTTGACCCAGAGGATCCCTGTTCTTACTTCATCGGTGTCAGGAGCCTGACCAGAGGAAGGCAAGAGACTTCATCCAATATTACACTTCTTTTTCATCCTTTTAGATGTGCATGGACACATGGGATTTTTCTTGAGTTTCCTGGGGTGCTGAGAATGTAATTCACAGCCACACACAGGGCCAAGAGTCTGATTCAGACACAGCCTTTACAAAGCACTTTACCTAAAAGGCACAGATTGGGCCTCTTCCTTTCCGTTTGAAACTGTTTTCTGGAGGATTCCCAAAGGAGTGCCCTAAGGCAAACAACTCCCTGACATTCAGGGGAACAGAACAATAGGGAGGAAAGAAGCCTGGAGAAAAACTTTTCTTTAATTGAACACTGTGGCACTGACAGCTCCTAATCATGCAACTTGGGTGGCTATCTATGCAAGCAGGGATTCTCCAGAGAGATCCTTACCAGTCATGCTAATTTTTACTTTTCTGAGATGCTTGGCATTCCCGTCAGCAATCCAGTCCATGGCCTTGTCACAGAGCTTGAAGGTGGTACCCATCTTGTTCACAAAAACACGAACCCCTTCAGAGAGTGGCCAAAATTCTGGAAGAATACAGGAACTTGGGATCTTGGTAGGTGTTTCCCATCTGCAAGACAAGCAGCAGTCCATTCATCAATTGGCCTTGAGGAGTCCTGCAAAGATTTCCACTAGACAGGACACATTCACGGCTGCATTCTTCTCTCTACTCTCTTTAACCACAAACCCAGTGGGATCCACTGACTCTATAGAAAGACTCACTAGTTAACAGTCCATTTCAAACCAACAAACAACAACAACAACCACAACAAACACGTTTTTCCTACATGATCTCAGAACATGAGACAAAATGCCACATTGAAACACACACCCACTAAGACACACAAACCACCCCTGTATTTGGTCTGCATCTATCCACTCTGACCTCTGACTGGTGGGTGAAAATTTGTGCCCCAGCAGTGGCCGGTCCTGTCTCAGCTCTGGTCTCCTTGGCCATCTCTGTGTAGTTGTCAGGAGCCAGCAATGAGCCAACAGTTCTTTCTCAGGAAAGGCCCATGTTCAGACCATTCAAGGCATTTGGCTACCCACACATCACCAGGTGCCAAGAAAGAATGACTCTGGCCTTGGTACAGAAAAAACAAGGGAGCCCACTGGGACTGGAATTGCCTCTGGGTGCCTCGCATCCTGGATCCCACGTTCAGAGAGTTCCATCACCAAGGAAGTGAGGTGAGGTCACTTCCTTCAGGGAAGTGAATGAGGTCACTGCCTTGGCAACCATTTTGTCCTAACAGTTGTTTCCAAGGGTCCCATGAGAGGGAGGCTGCCCCACCTTCCTGTGACATTTTCACAAGTCATAAAGGTCTATATACCCTAGGAGCCCGGGATCAGCAACCCACCCAGGCCTGATTGTGTCCATCTTCCCTGCATTGAGAAGAGAGAGGCTGATTCAGCCACATCCCTTCATCCTCACTGGGTTGTTGGCCATGGAAGATGACTTTAGACCTCACAGGTCCTACCTAGCTGCCTACATTGGCTCCAGGGATCATTTCTGCATCTACCTTTGAGCTTCTCAGCAGCTGGAGGATTCCCTACATACCTGTATGGCAAGATCAACTCAGAACCTGCTGTTATGTGAAAATAGATTGAGGGAACAGAGTCTGCTTCAGGGTCATATCAGGTTCGATTTGGCTTAGGAGTCATTCTGCTGGATGAATACGGGGATTGGGCAACTGGGATATTTATAAGAATGGAAGGTGAAAACTAGGTAAGAGCTGAAGCACACAAGGGTGTTGGGCCCTTGATTTGGATACATAGTTTTGAATTATGTTCTGCAGAGGTGAATCCTCTAAAATCATATACAATGGCATAAGATCTTGGACCTGGGACCACTGAATGTGAAAGAGAACTTCCAGTGATATTGAGATGGTAGACAGGATTCCAGTGTAGGGTAAGGAAGTAGAGTGAGTTTAGGATTTGGGCAAAAGGCCCTTTTTGCAATCGAATGAATTTCTATTAGAGTGTAAATGGGAATGTCAGCACACATGAAGTGTCAGTCACAACAAGGCACTTGGGGAAATAGATATCAATTGGGATGTTAGGAGATCGGGCAAATTACAAAATGAGTGATAAGATCAGGGATATTTTCAACAGGGGGTGGTTGAATACACTATCCTAGGGAGAAACAAGTGAACGCTCACCACAGGATGGAATATTGAAAACAATAGGCAAAGCGGACTTTGATGATTTTAGTAATCCATGCTCTCATTAATATCAGGCTTTGGAAGAATCATAAGGTGAGTGTGAGTTTTGCATTTGGTGTCCAGAAGATGATGTGATGAAAGGAATACATGGAGGAGGTGACATGTGTATTTCTTCCACCATTTCTGGGAGCATGTTTTCAAACCCTGTCATTTAGAGTTTGGGGATAAAAATAGGTGCACCCTTGGTTTACGTATATTGAGATAATACATGAATAGACCATAGGGTGAATAAAAAATATAACTGGTTACTATTTTAAATAATGGATTGAATTGATATTTTAAAAAATACATGAAATCTGGTAATCAGATATTCATTCAATCCAAGTAGGTGTACCTCTAGTGGTAATATTAGGGTTACTAATTACACCAAACTGTGAGTTTTGCTTCGAAAATGATGATGGAATTCAAAAGTAATGTTTTATAAAAGAAATCTCATGAAAAAGCAAGTAAAGCAACATGGAGAAATACATGGGTTCTGATACAGGGAGTGAATGTAAGTGAATCATATGCATGTCAATTTGTGAATATTGGATGAAATGATACATCCTATGATACGAAGAAATAGGAATTTAACAATTTTGAATGAAAATTTACTTCAAAATACACATCACGTCCCCTATGAATAGACTTTCATGGATGTTAAACTGGCTCACTTACTGAAGAAATATTAGGGTTAGTACTCAATATTCACTGAAGTTCATTTTGAGAATTCAGAAATGAATATGTATGTCAAGAAAATGTATATTTCTGAGAAATATCTTGTGAAAAGTTGATTATAAATCCACCCAGATGGACATTAAAGAATCAAGGTAGTATAAGTATTGACACAAAGATTCAATATTTCAAAGGGCAAAATGAAAAACGAGTCTAAGATATATGCGAACACGTGCCACATAACAATCTTCCACTGTCATCCACCACAATGCCTTGACATTACTATCACCCCAAATAAGACACAATGAGAGGAGAAGAGGAACAAAATCTGTGAATACATATCTGGAATTGGAAATTCTGAGGAGCTCACAAACTTGGGTGTGGCACAAGAGATCGCAATGGTAGGGGACAGGGTAAACATTCCACAAACATGGAACTTTGCTGGCCTAATGACTTCTTGACTATCTGCCTCTGACATTTCTGCACTAGAAATATAGCTTTGTGCTTTAGCTTCCTTTGCAGTGAGACCAGGAAAGCTTGGTCTCAGTCTGTGTGAACAGGAGGACATGGTTTCCTATTTCCCAAAAGAACAGGAGGCAGCAGAGGTGAATCCTCTATTTGTAGGGAACTGTGGCCATTGGGGTATGAGTGTCTCCCTGGGGGGATTGTGAAGCCTTTGGCTCACAGTCCAGTTTTAATGGCATTTCTTGCAGCTTCCCTGGAAATTTGGTGTTTGTTTTTGAAATACATAAAGGTCAACCGGGACACAGTGCTGGAGGGAGCTCTGTCACGTGGGGTGAGTCAGGGTCTGATGGAAAAAACACAAACTGGGCTGCTACCCCATATATCTTTCCCACTTGAGCATAGCAACTTGATTCTGAGCATCGCACCAGATCCTCTCCCCACAACAACATGCCTTTACATTTTAGGGTCTGCTTGCTGCACCTTGTCAGTCACATGTCATTTGGATACCAATGACAGAACCACAGGGGCTCACCACAGATGTTGGTCACACACCTGCACTGCATTGCTCCAGACCCAGTTCCCTGCTGGCTCCTACTCACTGACATCTCTGTTCTTCACCATGGTCATGAATTCCACTCAGTCAAAAACGGCAATGGCGGGGGTTCAGTCATGATGAGCAACAGGAGATCTAAAGGTTCTCCAGGGATTTCTGGTCATGGGATTCTCAAAACCTTCATGTTATTGGCCTAGCCATATTTCAAGAATGAAGAAGTTGGCACTGTGGGTTTTGATTCATTCCTGAGCCATTAATTGTTGAGGAATCTCTTTCAGTAAAAGCTCTGGAGATCGCATGCAGGCAAGGCTTTTCACGGAGTGGCGAAAGGTCACAGGAATCCAGGCCCATTGTGGGTCTAAAATATGAGTTTCATGTGAGTTTTGGCTCTCAACTATAGCTGAAAAGGCTTTAACAGCAAAATCATGTGAAATCCTGGCTGAGATTCCCAGTGCTGTGGAGGAAGCCACCCTCGGCCTAGATCTCAGTTTCCAAGGGCTCCTCTACTGCTGGCCTTGTAAAATCCCAACTCGATTCATGGCAAGAGTTCTCTGAGATCAGTTCCAGAACTGAGTCTCTAATGGCATCACACCAGAGTTCAAGCTGAGGTGGACCCACTCATCTTTTCCAACCACCACACAAAAGACCACTATTCTAACAAAAACACTCCCACATGGCCCTCCTCTTCTTCCATACAGATACTCATCATAACATTCTGGCTGGGGGTTTCCATAGGGGGAGCAGTCTAAGATGGTGTGCAAAGTAAGGTCTCATGCCCATCATGTGCCAAATGTCATGGTGGCCTGGACACCCTTCCTGAGAAACAGGATAGATAAAATGGGCCTGTAGTTAATACTGCTCTGCTTCTCAAATTCGAGGCCTCCTGCCTGCCAGGGGTAGATTCTTTATGTGTACTGGACTCATGAAAACACCCAAACACCTGTGTGCTAGTTACTGGATGGCTTGCAACAACTCATTTGACCCAGAGGATCCCTGTTCTTACTTCATCGGTGTCAGGAGCCTGACCAGAGGAAGGCAAGAGACTTCATCCAATATTACACTTCTTTTTCATCCTTTTAGATGTGCATGGACACATGGGATTTTTCTTGAGTTTCCTGGGGTGCTGAGAATGTAATTCACAGCCACACACAGGGCCAAGAGTCTGATTCAGACACAGCCTTTACAAAGCACTTTACCTAAAAGGCACAGATTGGGCCTCTTCCTTTCCGTTTGAAACTGTTTTCTGGAGGATTCCCAAAGGAGTGCCCTAAGGCAAACACCTCCCTGACATTCAGGGGAACAGAACAATAGGGAGGAAAGAAGCCTGGAGAAAAACTTTTCTTTAATTGAACACTGTGGCACTGACAGCTCCTAATCATGCAACTTGGGTGGCTATCTATGCAAGCAGGGATTCTCCAGAGAGATCCTTACCAGTCATGCTAATTTTTACTTTTCTGAGATGCTTGGCATTCCCGTCAGCAATCCAGTCCATTGCCTTGTCACAGAGCTTGAAGGTGGTACCCATCTTGTTCACAAAAACACGAACCCCTTCAGAGACTGGCCAAAATTCTGGAAGAATACAGGAACTTGGGATCTTGGTAGGTGTTTCCCATCTGCAAGACAACAGCAGTCCATTCATCAATTGGCCTTGAGGAGTCCTGCAAAGATTTCCACTAGACAGGACACATTCACGGCTGCATTCTTCTCTCTACTCTCTTTAACCACAAACCCAGTGGGATCCACTGACTCTATAGAAAGACTCACTAGTTAACAGTCCATTTCAAACCAACAAACAACAACAACAACAACAAACACGTTTTTCCTACACGATCTCAGAACATGAGACAAAATGCCAAATTGAAACACACACCCACTAAGACACACAAACCACCCCCTGTATTTGGTCTGCATCTATCCACTCTGACCTCTGACTGGTGGGTGAAAATTTGTTCCCCAGCAGTGGCCGGTCCTGTCTCAGCTCTGGTCTCCTTGGCCATCTCTGTGTAGTTGTCTGGAGCCAGAAATGAGCCAACACTTCTTTCTCAGGAAAGGCCCCTGTTCAGACCATTCAAGGCATTTGGCTACCCACACATCACCAGGTGCCAAGAAAGAATGACTCTGGCCTTGGTACAGAAAAAACAAGGGAGCCCACTGGGACTGGAATTGCCTCTGGGTGCCTCGCCTCCTGGATCCCACGTTCAGAGAGTTCCATCACCAAGGAAGTGAGGTGAGGTCACTTCCTTCAGGGAAGTGAATGAGGTCACTGCCTTGGCAACCACTTTGTCCTAACAGTTGTTTCCAAGGGTCCCATGAGAGAGAGGCTGCCCCACCTTCCTGTGACATTTTCACAAGTCATAAAGGTCTATATACCCTAGGAGCCCGGGATCAGCAACCCACCCAGGCCTGATTGTGTCCATCTTCCCTGCATTGAGAAGAGAGAGGCTGATTCAGCCACATCCCTTCATCCTCACTGGGTTGTTGGCCATGGAAGATGACTTTAGACCTCACAGGTCCTACCTAGCTGCCTACATTGGCTCCAGGGATCATTTCTGCATCTACCTTTGAGCTTCTCAGCAGCTGGAGGATTCCCTACATACCTGTATGGCAAGATCAACTCAGGACCTGCTGTTATGTGAAAATAGATTGAGGGAACAGAGTCTGCTTCAGGGTCATATCAGGTTCGATTTGGCTTAGGAGTCATTCTGCTGGATGAATACGGGGATTGGGCAACTGGGATATTTATAAGAATGGAAGGTGAAAACTAGGTAAGAGCTGAAGCACACAAGGGTGTTGGGCCCTTGATTTGGATACATAGTTTTGAATTATGTTCCTGCAGAGGTGAATCCTCTAAATCCATATACAATGGCATAAGATCTTGGACCTGGGACCACTGAATGTGAAAGAGAACTTCCAGTGATATTGAGATAGTAGACAGGATTCCAGTGTAGGGTAAGGAAGAAGAGTGAGTTTAGGATTTGGGCAAAAGGCCGTTTTTGCAATCGAATGAATTTCTATTAGAGTGTAAATGGGAATGTCAGCACACATGAAGAGTCAGTCACAACAAGGCACTTGGGGAAATAGATATCAATTGGGATGTTAGGAGATCGGGCAAAGTACAAAATGAGTGATAAGATCAGGGATATTTTCAACAGGGGGGTGGTTGAATACACTATCCTAGGAAGAAACAAGTGAACGCTCACCATAGGATTGAATATTGAAAACAATAGGCAAAGCGGACTTAGATGATTTTAGTAATCCATGCTCTCATTAATATCAGGCTTTGGAAGAATCATAAGGTGAGTGTGAGTTTTGCATTTGGTGTCCAGAAGATGATGTGATGAAAGGAATACATGGACGAGGTGACATGTGTATTTCTTCCACCATTTCTGGGAGCATGTTTTCAAACCCTGTCATTTAGAGTTTGGAGATAAAAATAGGTGCACCCTGGGTTTACGTATATAGAGATGATGCATGAATAGACCATAGGGTGAATAAAAAATATAACTGGTTACTATTTTAAATAATGGATTGAATTGATATTTTAAAAAATACATGAAATCTGGTATTCAGATAAACATTCAATCCAAGTAGGTGTACGTCTAGTGGTAATATTAGGGTTACTAATTACACCAAACTGTGAGTTTTGCTTCGAAAATGATGATGGAATTCAAAAGTAATGTTTTATAAAAGAAATCTCATGAAAAAGCAAGTAAAGCAACATGGAGAAATACATGGGTTCTGATACAGGGAGTGAATGTAAGTGAATCATATGCATGTCAATTTGTGAATATTGGATGAAATGATACATCCTATGATACGAAGAAATAGGAATTTAACAATTTTGAATGAAAATTTACTTCAAAATACACATCACGTCCCCTATGAATAGACTTTCATGGATGTTAAACTGGCTCACTTACTGAAGAAATATTAGGGTTAGTACTCAATATTCACTGAAGTTCATTTTGAGAATTCAGAAATGAATATGTATGTCAAGAAAATGTATATTTCTGAGAAATATCTTGTGAAAAGTTGATTATAAATCCACCCAGATGGACATTAAAGAATCAAGGTAGTATAAGTATTGACACAGAGATTCAATATTTCAAAGGGCAAAATGAAAAACGAGTCTAAGATATATGCGAACACGTGCCACATAACAATCTTCCACTGTCATCCACCACAATGCCTTGACATTACTATCACCCCAAATAAGACACAATGAGAGGAGAAGAGGAACAAAATCTGTGAATACATATCTGGAATTGGAAATTCTGAGGAGCTCACAAACTTGGGTGTGGCACAAGAGATCCCAATGGTAGGGGACAGGGTAAACATTCCACAAACATGGAACTTTGCTGGCCTAATGACTTCTTGACTATCTGCCTCTGACATTTCTGCACTAGAAATATAGCTTTGTGCTTTAGCTTCCTTTGCAGTGAGACCAGGAAAGTTTGGTCTCAGTCTATGTGAACAGGAGGACATGGTTTCCTATTTCCCAATACGAACAGGAGGCAGCAGAGCTGAATCCTCTCTTTGTAGGTAACTGTGGCCGTTGGGGTATGAGTGTCTCTCTGGGGGGGGATTGTGAAGCCTTTGGCTCACAGTCCAGTTTTAATGGCATTTCTTGCAGCTTCCCTGGAAATTTGGTGTTTGTTTTTGAAATACATAAAGGTCAACCGGGACGCAGTGCTGGAGGGAGCTCTGTCACGTGGGGTGAGTCAGGGTCTGACGGAAGAAACACAAACTGGGCTGCAACCCCATATATCTTTCCCACTTGAGCGTAGCAACTTGATTCTGAGCATCGCACCAGATCCTCTCCCCACAACAACATGCCTTTACATTTTAGGGTCTGCTGGCTGCACCTTGTCAGTCACATGTCATTTGGATACCAATGACAGAACCACAGGGGCTCACCACAGATGTTGGTCACACACCTGCACTCCATTGCTCCAGACCCAGTTCCCTGCTGGCTCCTACTCACTGACATCTCTGTTCTTCACCATGGTCATGAATTCCACTCAGTCAAAAACGGCAATGGCGGGTTCAGTCATGATGAGCAACAGGAGATCTAAAGATTCTCCAGGGATTTTTGGTCATGGGATTCTCAAAACCTTCATGTTATTGGCCTAGCCATATCTCAAGAATGAAGAAGTTGGCACTGTGGGTTTTGATTCATTCACGAGCCATTAAGGGTTGAGGAATCTCCTTTCAGTAAAAGCTCTGGAGATCGCATGCAGGCAAGGCTTTTCACGGAGTGGCGAAAGGTCACAGGAATCCAGGCCCATTGGGGGTCTAAAATATGAGGTTCATGTGAGTTTTGGCTCTCAACTATAGCTGAAAAGGCTTTAACAGCAAAATCATGTGAAATCCTGGCTGAGATTCCCAGTGCTGTGGAGGAAGCCACCCTCGGCCTAGATCTCAGTTTCCAAGGGCTCCTCTAATGCCTGGCCTTGTAAAATCCCAACTAGATTCATGGCAAGAGTTCTCTGAGATCAGTTCCAGAACTGAGTCTCTAATGGCATCACACCAGAGTTCAAGCTGAGGTGGACCCACTCATCTTTTCCAACCACCACACAAAAGACCACTATTCTAACAAAAACACTCCCACATGGCCCTCCTCTTCTTCCATACAGATACTCATCATAACATTATGGCTGGGGGTTTCCATAGGGGGAGCAGTCTAAGATGGTGTGCAAAGTAAGGTCTCATGCCCATCATGTGCCAAATGTC
>NW_027554252.1:0-79271 GCF_045843805.1 Urocitellus parryii
ATTTAGCGTTCCAACTACATGTATCCATATAGGAGAAAACAGAGTGAAACCTAAACATGAAAACGGTTACTGCAAATAAACGGTTTAACCTAGAAGAACGAAATTTGGTGAGCCAAGTGGGATTGTTGTACTGATCATTACATGCCAGTATCATCAAGACTGGGTCAAAAAATGTTTGCTGAGATTTCAGGAAACTGGTAGTTTTTAGGAAGCTTGGCAACCCCTTTCAATGAAAGTGATTCTCGTCAGTCTCTGTTTGGGGCTACTTCAATAGGACACAAAACATAGCGATAGAACTTGGAACTACATTATTGTGCCAAGTTTCAAAGAGCTAGCACAAACCGTGTTTGATTTAGAGTTCCAACTACATGTATCCATATAGGAGAAAACAGTGAAACCTATAAATGAAAACGGTTACTGCAAATAAACGGTTTAACCTAGAAGAACGAAATTTGGTGAGCCAAGTGGAATTTGTGTACTTATGATTTCCTGCCAGTATCATCAAGATTGGGTGAAAAAATGTTTGCTGAGATTTCAGGAAACTGGTAGTTTTTTGGAAGCTTGGCACCCCCTTTCAATGAAAGTGATTCTCGTCAGTCTCTGCTTGGTTCTACTTCAATAGGACACAAACCGTAGCGATAGAACTTATAACTACATTATTGCGCCAAGTTACAAAGAGCTAGCACAAACCATGTTTGATTTAGAGTTCCAACTACATTTATCCATATAGGAGAAAACAGAGTGAAACCTAAAAATGAAAACGGTTACTGCAAAGGAACGGTTTAACCTAGAAGAACGAAATTTGTTGAGCCAAGTGGGATTGTTGTACTGATCATTACCTGCCAGTATCATCAAGACTGGGTGAAAATATGTTTGCTGAGATTTCAGGAAACTCGTAGTTTTTTGGAAGCTTGGCAACCCCTTTCAATGAAAGTGATTCTCGTGAGTCTCTGCTTGGGGCTACTTCAATAGGACACAAACCATAGCGATAGAACTTGGAACTACATTATTGTGCCAAGTTTCAAAGAGCTAGCACAAACCGTGTTTGATTTAGAGTTCCAACTACATGTATCCATATAGGAGAAAACAGAGTGAAACCTAAACCTGAAAATGGTTACTGCAAAGGAACGGTTTATCCTAGAAGAACGAAATTTGGTGAGCCAAGTGGAATTTGTGTACTGATGATTACCTGGCAGTATCATCAAGATTGGGTGAAAAATGTTTGCTGAGATTTCAGGAAACTTGTAGTTTTTAGGAAGCTTGGCAACCCCTTTCAATGAAAGTGATTCTCGTCAGTCTCTGCTTGGGGCTACTTCAATAGGACACAAACCATAGCGATAGATCTTGGAACTACATTATTGTGCCAAGTTTCAAAGAGCTAGCACAAACCGTGTTTGATTTAGAGTTCCAACTACATGTATCCATATAGGAGAAAACAGAGTGAAACCTAAACATGAAAATGGTTACTGCAAAGGAACGGTTTAATCTAGGAGAACGAAATTTGGTGAGCCAAGTGGGACTGTTTTACTGATCATTACCTGCAAGTATCATCAAGATTGGGTGCAAAAATGTTTGCTGAGATTTCAGGAAACTCGTAGTTTTTTGGAAGCTTGGCAACCCCTTTCAATGAAAGTGATTCTCGTCAGTCTCTGCTTGGGGCTACTTCAATAGGACACAAAGCGTAGCGACAGAACTTGGTACTACATTATTGTGCCAAGTTTCAAAGAGCTAGCACAAACCGTGTTTGATTTAGAGTTCCAACTACATGTATCCATTTAGGAGAAAACAGAGTGAAACCTAAAAATGAAAATGGTTACTGCAAAGGAACGGTTAACCGAGAAGAACGAAATTTGGTGAGCCAAGTGGGATTGGTGTACTGATCATTATCTGCCAGTATCATCAAGATTGGGTGAAAAAAGGTTTGCTGAGATTTCCGGAAACTCTTGTTTTTTGGAAGCTTGGCAACCCCTTTCAATGAAAGTGATTCTCGTCAGTCTCTGCTTGGGGCTACTTCAATAGGACACAAACCATAGCGATAGAACTTGGAACTACATTATTGTGGCAAGTTTCAAAGAGCTAGCACAAACCGTGTTTGATTTAGAGTTCCAACTACATGTATCCATATAGGAGAAAACAGAGTGAAGCCTAAAAATGAACAAGGTTACTGCAAAGGAACAGTTTAACCTAGAAGAACGAAATTTGGTGAGCCAAGTGGGATTGGTGTTCTGATCATTACCTGCCAGTATCATCAAGATTGGGTGAAAAAATGTTTGCTGAGATTTCAGGAAACTCGTCGTTTTTTGGAAGCTTGGCAACCCCTTTCAATGAAAGTGATTATCGTCAGTCTCTGCTTGGGGCTACTTCAATAGGACACAAAGCGTAGCGATAGAACTTGGAACTACATTATTGTGCCAAGTTTCAAAGAGCTAGCACAAACCGTGTTTGATTTAGAGTTCCAACTACATGTATCGATTTAGGAGAAAACAGAGTGAAACCTAAAAATGAAAACGGTTACTGCAAAGGAACGGTTTAACCTAGAAGAACGAAATTTGGTGAGCCAAGTCTGATTGGTGTACTGATGATTACCTGCCAGTATCATCAAGATTGGGTGAAAAAATATTTGCTGAGATTTCAGGAAACTCGTAGTTTTTTGGAAGCTGGGCAACCCCTTTCAATGAAAGTGATTCTCGTCAGTCTCTGCTTGGGTACTTCAATAGGACACAAACCATAATGATAGAACTTGGAACTACATTATTGTGCCTAGTTTCAAAGAGCTAGCTCAAACCGTGTTTGATTTAGCGTTCGAACTACATGTATCCATATAGGAGAAAACAGAGTGAAACCTAAACATGAAAACGGTTACTGCAAATAAACGGTTTAACCTAGAAGAACGAAATTTGGTGAGCCAAGTGGGATTGTTGTACTGATCATTACATGCCAGTATCATCAAGACTGGGTCAAAAAATGTTTGCTGAGATTTCAGGAAACTGGTAGTTTTTAGGAAGCTTGGCAACCCCTTTCAATGAAAGTGATTCTCGTCAGTCTCTGTTTGGGGCTACTTCAATAGGACACAAAACATAGCGATAGAACTTGGAACTACATTATTGTGCCAAGTTTCAAAGAGCTAGCACAAACCGTGTTTGATTTAGAGTTCCAACTACATGTATCCATATAGGAGAAAACAGTGAAACCTAAAAATGAAAACGGTTACTGCAAATAAACGGTTTAACCTAGAAGAACGAAATTTGGTGAGCCAAGTGGAATTTGTGTACTTATGATTTCCTGCCAGTATCATCAAGATTGGGTGAAAAAATGTTTGCTGACATTTCAGGAAACTGGTAGTTTTTTGGAAGCTTGGCAACCCCTTTCAATGAAAGTGATACTCGTCAGTCTCTGCTTGGTTCTAATTCAATAGGACACAATCCGTAGTGATAGAACTTATAACTACATTATTGTGCCAAGTTACAAAGAGCTAGCACAAACCATGTTTGATTTAGAGTTCCAACTACATTTATCCATATAGGAGAAAACAGAGTGAAACCTAAAAATGAAAACGGTTACTGCAAAGGAACGGTTTAACCTAGAAGAACGAAATTTGTTGAGCCAAGTGGGATTGTTGTACTGATCATTACCTGCCAGTATCATCAAGACTGGGTGAAAATATGTTTGCTGAGATTTCAGGAAACTCGTAGTTTTTTGGAAGCTTGGCAACCCCTTTCAATGAAAGTGATTCTCGCGAGTCTCTGCATGGGGCTACTTCAATAGGACACAAACCATAGCGATAGAACTTGGAACTACATTATTGTGCCAAGTTTCAAAGAGCTAGCACAAACCGTGTATGATTTAGAGTTCCAACTACATGTATCCATTTAGGAGAAAACAGAGTGAAACCTAAACATGGAAATGGTTACTGCAAAGGAACGGTTTATCCTAGAAGAACGAAATTTGGTGAGCCAAGTGGAATTTGTGTACTGATGATTACCTGGCAGTATCATCAAGATTGGGTGAAAAATGTTTGCTGAGATTTCAGGAAACTTGTAGTTTTTAGGAAGCTTGGCAACCCCTTTCAATGAAAGTGATTCTCGTCAGTCTCTGCTTGGGGCTACTTCAATAGGACACAAACCATAGCGATAGATCTTGGAACTACATTATTGTGCCAAGTTTCAAAGAGCTAGCACAAACCGTGTTTGATTTAGAGTTCCAACTACATGTATCCATATAGGAGAAAACAGAGTGAAACCTAAACATGAAAATGGTTACTGCAAAGGAACGGTTTAACCTAGGAGAACGAAATTTGGTGAGCCAAGTGGGACTGTTTTACTGATCATTACCTGCAAGTATCATCAAGATTGGGTGCAAAAATGTTTTGCTGAGATTTCAGGAAACTCGTAGTTTTTTGGAAGCTTGGCAACCCCTTTCAATGAAAGTGATTCTCGTCAGTCTCTGCTTGGGGCTACTTCAATAGGACACAAAGCGTAGCGACAGAACTTGGTACTACATTATTGTGCCAAGTTTCAAAGAGCTAGCACAAACCGTGTTTGATTTAGAGTTCCAACTACATGTATCCATTTAGGAGAAAACAGAGTGAAACCTAAAAATGAAAATGGTTACTGCAAAGGAACGGTTTAACCGAGAAGAACGAAATTTGGTGAGCCAAGTGGGATTGGTGTACTGATCATTATCTGCCAGTATCATCAAGATTGGGTGAAAAAAGGTTTGCTGAGATTTCCGGAAACTCTTGTTTTTTGGAAGCTTGGCAACCCCTTTCAATGAAAGTGATTCTCGTCAGTCTCTGCTTGGGGCTACTTCAATAGGACACAAACCAGAGCGATAGAACTTGGAACTACTTTATTGTGCCAAGTTTCAAAGAGCTAGCACAAACCGTGTTTGATTTAGAGTTCCAACTACATGTATCCATATAGGAGAAAACAGAGTGAAACCTAAACATGAAAACGGTTACTGCAAAGGAACGGTTTTAACCTAGAAGAACGAAATTTGGTGAGCAAAATGGGATTGGTGTACTGATCATTACCTGCCAGTATCATCAAGATTGGGTGAAAAAATATTTGCTGAGATTTCAGGAAACTCGTAGTTTTTTGGAAGCTGGGCAACCCCTTTCAATGAAAGTGATTCTCGTCAGTCTATGCTTGGGGCTACTTCAATAGGACACAAACCATAACGATAGAACTTGGAACTACATTATTGTGCCAAGTTTCAAAGAGCTAGCTCAAACCGTTTTTGATTTAGAGTTCCAACTACATGTATCCATATAGGAGAAAACAGAGTGAAACCTAAACATGAAAACTGTTACTGCAAAGGAACGGTTTATCCTAGAAGAACGAAATTTGGTGAGCCAAGTCGGACTGGTGTCCTGATCATTACCTGCAAGTATCATCAAGATTGGGTGAAAAAATGTTTGCTGAGATTTCAGGAAACTCGTAGTTTTTTGGAAGCTTGGCAACCCCTTTCAATGAAAGTGATTCTCGTCAGTCTCTGCTTGGGGCTACTTCAATAGGACACAAAGCATCGCGATAGAACTTGGAACTACATTATTGTGCCAAGTTTCAAAGAGGTAGCACAAACCGTGTCTGATTTAGAGTTCCAAATACATGTATCCGTATAGGAGAAAACAGAGTGAAACCTAAAAATGAACAAGGTTACTGCAAAGGAACGGTTTAACCTAGAAGAATGAAAATTGATGAGCCAAGTGGGATTGGTGTACTGACCATTACCTGCCAGTATCATCAAGATTGGGTGAAAAAATATTTGCTGAGATTTCCGGAAACTCGTAGGTTTTAGGAAGCTGGGCAACCCCTTTCAATGAAAGTGATTCTCGTCAGTCTCTGCTTGGGGCTACTTCAATAGGACACAAACCATAGCGATACAACTTGGAACTACATTATTGTGCCAAGTTTCAAAGAGCTAGCACAAACCGTGTTTGATTTAGAGTTCCAAATACATGTATCCATATAGGAGAAAACAGAGTGAAACCGAAACATGAAAACGGTTACTGCAAAGGAACGGTTTAACCTAGGAGAACGAAATTTGGTGAGCCAAGTGGGACTGTTGTACTGATCATTACCTGCAAGTATCATCAAGATTGGGTGCAAAAATTTTTGCTGAGATTTCTTGAAACTCGTAGTTTTTAGGAAGCTGGGCAACCCCTTTCAATGAAAGTGATTCTCGTCAGTCTCTGCTTGGGGCTACTTCAATAGGACACAAACCATCGCGATAGAACTTGGAACTACATTATTGTGCCAAGTTTCAAAGAGCTAGCACAAACCGTGTCTGATTTAGAGTTCCAACTACATGTATCCGTATAGGAGAAAACAGAGTGAAACCTAAAAATGAACAAGGTTACTGCAAAGGAACGGTTTAACCTAGAAGAACGAAATTTGATGAGCCAAGTGGGATTGGTGTACTGATCATTACCTGCCAGTATCATCAAGATTGGGTGAAAAAATATTTGCTGAGATTTCCGGAAACTCGTAGTTTTTAGGAAGCTGGGCAAACCCTTTCAATGAAAGTGATTCTCGTCAGTCTCTGCTTGGGGCTACTTCAATAGGACACAAAGCGTAGCGATAGAACTTGGAACTACATTATTGTGCCAAGTTTCAAAGAGCTAGCACAAACCGTGTTTGATTTAGAGTTCCAACTACATGTATCCATTTAGGAGAAAACAGAGTGAAACCTAAAAATGAAAACGGTTACTGCAAAGGAACGGTTTAACCTAGAAGAACGAAATTTGGTGAGCCAATCTGATTGGTGTACTGATGATTACCTGCCAGTATCATCAAGATTGGGTGAAAAAATATTTGCTGAGATTTCAGGAAACTCGTAGTTTTTTGGAAGCTGGGCAACCCCTTTCAATGAAAGTGATTCTCGTCAGTCTCTGCTTGGGTACTTCAATAGGACACAAACCATAATGATACAACTTGGAACTACATTATTGTGCCTAGTTTCAAAGAGCTAGCTCAAACCGTGTTTGATTTAGCGTTCCAACTACATGTATCCATATAGGAGAAAACAGAGTGAAACCTAAACATGAAAACGGTTACTGCAAATAAACGGTTTAACCTAGAAGAAAGAAATTTGGTGAGCCAAGTGGGATTGTTGTACTGATCATTACATGCCAGTATCATCAAGACTGGGTCAAAAAATGTTTGCTGAGATTTCAGGAAACTGGTAGTTTTTAGGAAGCTTGGCAACCCCTTTCAATGAAAGTGATTCTCGTCAGTCTCTGTTTGGGGCTACTTCAATAGGACACAAAACATAGCGATAGAACTTGGAACTACATTATTGTGTCAAGTTTCAAAGAGCTAGCACAAACCGTGTTTGATTTAGAGTTCCAACTACATGTATCCATATAGGAGAAAACAGTGAAACCTAAAAATGAAAACGGTTACTGCAAATAAACGGTTTAACTAGAAGAACGAAATTTGGTGAGCCAAGTGGAATTTGTGTACTTATGATTTCCTGCCAGTATCATCAAGATTGGGTGAAAAAATGTTTGCTGAGATTTCCGGAAACTCGTAGTATTTAGGAAGCTGGGCAACCCCTTTCAATGAAAGTGATTCTCGTCAGTCTCTGCTTGGGGCTACTTCAATAGGACACAAACCGTAGCGATACAACTTGGAACTACATTATTGTGCCAAGTTTCAAAGAGCTAGCACAAACCGTGTTTGATTTAGATTTCCAACTACATGTATCCATATAGGAGAAAACAGAGTGAAACCTAAAAATGAAAACGGTTACTGCAAAGGAACGGTTTAACCTAGAAGACCGAAATTTGGTGAGCCAAGTGGAATTTGTGTACTGATGATTACCTGGCAGTATCATCAAGATTGGGTGAAAAAATGTTTGCTGAGATTTCAGGAAACTTGTAGTTTTTAGGAAGCTTGGCAACCCCTTTCAATGAAAGTGATTCTCGTCAGTCTCTGTTTGGGGCTACTTCAATAGGACACAAACCATAGCGATAGATCTTGGAACTACATTATTGTGCCAAGTTTCAAAGAGCTAGCACAAACCGTGTTTGATTTAGAGTTCCAACTACATGTATCCATATAGGAGAAAACAGAGTGAAACCTAAACATGAAAATGGTTACTGCAAAGGAACGGTTTAATCTAGGAGAACGAAATTTGGTGAGCCAAGTGGGACTGTTTTACTGATCATTACCTGCAAGTATCATCAAGATTGGGTGCAAAAATGTTTGCTGAGATTTCAGGAAACTCGTAGTTTTTTGGAAGCTTGGCAACCCCTTTCAATGAAAGTGATTCTCGTCAGTCTCTGCTTGGGGCTACTTCAATAGGACACAAAGCGTAGCGACAGAACTTGGTACTACATTATTGTGCCAAGTTTCAAAGAGCTAGCACAAACCGTGTTTGATTTAGAGTTCCAACTACATGTATCCATTTAGGAGAAAACAGAGTGAAACCTAAAAATGAAAATGGTTACTGCAAAGGAACGGTTTAACCGAGAAGAACGAAATTTGGTGAGCCAAGTGGGATTGGTGTACTGATCATTACCTGCCAGTATCATCAAGATTGGGTGAAAAAATATTTGCTGAGATTTCAGGAAACTCGTAGTTTTTGTAAGCTGGGCAACCCCTTTCAATGAAAGTGATTCTCGTCAGTCTATGCTTGGGGCTACTTCAATAGGACACAAACCATAACGATAGAACTTGGAACTACATTATTGTGCCAAGTTTCAAAGAGCTAGCTCAAACCGTTTTTGATTTAGCGTTCCAACTACATGTATCCATATAGGAGAAAACAGAGTGAAACCTAAACATGAAAACTGTTACTGCAAAGGAACGGTTTATCCTAGAAGAACGAAATTTGGTGAGCCAAGTGGGACTGTTGTACTGATCATTACCTGCAAGTATCATCAAGATTGGGTGCAAAAATTTTTGCTGAGATTTCAGGAAACTCGTCGTTTTTTGGAAGCTTGGCAACCCCTTTCAATGAAAGTGATTCTCGTCAGTCTCTGCTTGGGGCTACTTCAATAGGACACAAACCGTAGCGATCGAACTTGGAACTACATTATTGTGCCAAGTTTCAAAGAGCGAGCACAAACCGTGTTTGATTTAGAGTTCCAACTAC
The DNA here is from genome assembly GCF_045843805.1 of Urocitellus parryii. Classification (NCBI taxonomy): domain Eukaryota; kingdom Metazoa; phylum Chordata; class Mammalia; order Rodentia; family Sciuridae; genus Urocitellus; species Urocitellus parryii. Next base: position 9,103 of record NW_027554252.1, read on the forward strand.
ATGTATCCATTTAGGAGAAAACAGAGTGAAACCTAAAAATGAAAACGCTTACTGCAAAGGTACGGTTTAACCTAGAAGAACGAAATTTGGTGAGACAAGTGGGATTGGTGTACTGATCATTACCTGCCAGTATCATCAAGATTGGGTGAAAAAATGTTTGCTGAGATTTCCGGAAACTCTTGTTTTTTGGAAGCTTGGCAACCCCTTTCAATGAAAGTGATTCTCGTCAGTCTCTGCTTGGGGCTACTTCAATAGGACACAAACCATAGTGATAGAACATGGAACTACATTATTGTTCCAAGTTTCAAAGAGCTAGCACAAACCGTGTTTGATTTAGAGTTCCAAATACATGTATCCATATAGGAGAAAACAGAGTGAAACCTAAAAATGAAAACGGTTACTGCAAAGGAACGGTTTAACCTAGAAGAACGAAATTTGGTGAGCCAAGTGGGATTGGAGTACTGATCATTACCTGCCAGTATCATCAAGATTGGGTGAAAAAATGTTTGCTGATATTTCAGGAAACTCGTAGTTTTTTGGAAGCTTGACAACCCCTTTCAATGAAAGTGATTCTCGTCAGTCTCTGCTTGGGGCTACGTCAATAGGACACAAACCATAGCGATAGAACTTGGAACTACATTATTGTGCGAAGTTTCAAAGAGCCAGCACAAACCGTGTTTGATTTAGAGTTCCAACTACATGTATCCATATAGGGGAAAACAGAGTGAAACATAAACATGAAAACGGTTACTGCAAAGGAACGGTTTAACCTAGAAGAATGAAATTTGGTGAGCCAAGTGGAATTTGTGTACTGATGATTACCTGGCAGTATCATCAAGATTGGGTGAAAAAATGTTTGTTGAGATTTCAGGAAACTGGTAGTTTTTAGGAAGCTTGGCAACCCCTTTCAATGAAAGTGATTCTCGTCAGTCTCTGTTTGGGGCTACTTCAATAGGACACAAACCATAGCGATAGAACTTGGAACTACATTATTGTGCCAAGTTTCAAAGAGCTAGCACAAACCGTGTTTGATTTAGAGTTCCAACTACATGTATCCATATAGGAGAAAACAGTGAATCCTAAAAATGAAAACGGTTACTACAAACAAACGGTTTAACCTAGAAGAACGAAATTTGGTGAGCCAAGTGGGACTGTTGTACTGATCATTAACTGCCAGTATCATCAAGACTGGGTGAAAAAATGTTTCCTGATATTTCAGGAAACTCGTAGTTTTTTGGAAGCTGGGCAACCCCTTTCAATGAAAGTGATTCTCGTGAGTCTCTGCTTGGGGCTACTTCAATAGGACACAAACCATAGCGATAGAACTTGGAACTACATTATTGTGCCAAGTTTCAAAGAGCTAGCACAAACCGTGTTTGATTTAGAGTTCCAACTACATGTATCCATATAGGAGAAAACAGAGTGAAACCTAAACATGCAAACGGTTACTGCAAAGGAACGGTTTAACCTAGAAGAACAAAATTTGGTGAGCCAAGTGGGATTGGTGTACTGATCATTACCTGCCAGTATCATCAAGATTGGGTGAAAAAATGTTTGCTGAGATTTCCGGAAACTCTTGTTTTTTGGAAGCTTGGCAACCCCTTTCAATGAAAGTGATTCTCGTCAGTCTCTGTTTGGGGCTACTTCAATAGGACACAAACCGTAGCGATAGAACTTGGAACTACATTATTGTGCCAAGTTTCAAAGAGCTAGCACAAACCGTGTTTGATTTAGAGTTCCAACTACATGTATCCATATAGGAGAAAACAGAGTGAAGCCTAAAAATGAACAAGGTTACTGCAAAGGAACAGTTTAACCTAGAAGAACGAAATTTGGTGAGCCAAGTGGGATTGGTGTTCTGATCATTACCTGCCAGTATCATCAAGATTGGGTGAAAAAATATTTGCTGAGATTTCAGGAAACTCGTAGTTTTTTGGAAGCTGGGCAACCCCTTTCAATGAAAGTGATTCTCGTCAGTCTCTGCTTGGGTACTTCAATAGGACACAAACCATAATGATAGAACTTGGAACTACATTATTGTGCCTAGTTTCAAAGAGCTAGCTCAAACCGTGTTTGATTTAGCGTTCCAACTACATTTATCCATATAGGAGAAAACAGAGTGAAACCTAAACATGAAAACGGTTACTGCAAATAAACGGTTTAACCTAGAAGAACGAAATTTGGTGAGCCAAGTGGGATTGTTGTACTGATCATTACATGCCAGTATCATCAAGACTGGGTCAAAAAATGTTTGCTGAGATTTCAGGAAACTGGTAGTTTTTAGGAAGCTTGGCAACCCCTTTCAATGAAAGTGATTCTCGTCAGTCTCTGTTTGGGGCTTCTTCAATAGGACACAAAACATAGCGATAGAACTTGGAACTACATTATTGTGCCAAGTTTCAAAGAGCTAGCACATACCGTGTTTGATTTAGAGTTCCTACTACATGTATCCATATAGGAGAAAACAGTGAAACCTAAAAATGAAAACGGTTACTGCAAATAAACGGTTTAACCTAGAAGAACGAAATTTGGTGAGCCAAGTGGAATTTGTGTACTTATGATTTCCTGCCAGTATCATCAAGATTGGGTGAAAAAATGTTTGCTGAGATTTCAGGAAACTGGTAGTTTTTTGGAAGCTTGGCAACCCCATTCAATGAAAGTGATTCTCGTCAGTCTCTGCTTGGTTCTACTTCAATAGGACACAAAGCGTATCGATAGAACTTATAACTACATTATTGTGCCAAGTTCCAAAGAGCTAGCACAAACCATGTTTGATTTAGAGTTCCAACTACATTTATCCATATAGGAGAAAACAGAGTGAAACCTAAAAATGAAAACGGTTACTGCAAAGGAACGGTTTAACCTAGAAGAACGAAATTTGTTGAGCCAAGTGGGATTGTTGTACTGATCATTACCTGCCAGTATCATCAAGACTGGGTGAAAATATGTTTGCTGAGATTTCAGGAAACTCGTAGTTTTTTTGAAGCTTGGCAACCCCTTTCAATGAAAGTGATTCTCGTGAGTCTCTGCTTGGGGCTACTTCAATAGGACACAAACCATAGCGATAGAACTTGGAACTACATTATTGTGCCAAGTTTCAAAGAGCTAGCACAAACCGTGTTTGATTTAGAGTTCCAACTACATGTATCCATATAGGAGAAAACAGAGTGAAACCTAAACATGAAAATGGTTACTGCAAAGGAACGGTTTATCCTAGAAGAACGAAATTTGGTGAGCCAAGTGGAATTTGTGTACTGATGATTACCTGGCAGTATCATCAAGATTGGGTGAAAAAATGTTTGCTGAGATATCAGGAAACTTGTAGTTTTTAGGAAGCTTGGCAACCCCTTTCAATGAAAGTGATTCTCGTCAGTCTCTGTTTGGGGCTACTTGAATAGGACACAAACCATAGCGATAGATCTTGGAACTACATTATTGTGCCAAGTTTCAAAGAGCTAGCACAAACCGTGTTTGATTTAGCGTTCCAACTACATGTATCCATATAGGAGAAAACAGAGTGAAACCTAAACATGAAAACGGTTACTGCAAATAAACGGTTTAACCTAGAAGAACGAAATTTGGTGAGCCAAGTGGGATTGTTGTACTGATCATTACATGCCAGTATCATCAAGACTGGGTCAAAAAATGTTTGCTGAGATTTCAGGAAACTGGTAGTTTTTAGGAAGCTTGGCAACCCCTTTCAATGAAAGTGATTCTCGTCAGTCTCTGTTTGGGGCTACTTCAATAGGACACAAAACATAGCGATAGAACTTGGAACTACATTATTGTGCCAAGTTTCAAAGAGCTAGCACAAACCGTGTTTGATTTAGAGTTCCAACTACATGTATCCATATAGGAGAAAACAGTGAAACCTATAAATGAAAACGGTTACTGCAAATAAACGGTTTAACCTAGAAGAACGAAATTTGGTGAGCCAAGTGGAATTTGTGTACTTATGATTTCCTGCCAGTATCATCAAGATTGGGTGAAAAAATGTTTGCTGAGATTTCAGGAAACTGGTAGTTTTTTGGAAGCTTGGCACCCCCTTTCAATGAAAGTGATTCTCGTCAGTCTCTGCTTGGTTCTACTTCAATAGGACACAAACCGTAGCGATAGAACTTATAACTACATTATTGCGCCAAGTTACAAAGAGCTAGCACAAACCATGTTTGATTTAGAGTTCCAACTACATTTATCCATATAGGAGAAAACAGAGTGAAACCTAAAAATGAAAACGGTTACTGCAAAGGAACGGTTTAACCTAGAAGAACGAAATTTGTTGAGCCAAGTGGGATTGTTGTACTGATCATTACCTGCCAGTATCATCAAGACTGGGTGAAAATATGTTTGCTGAGATTTCAGGAAACTCGTAGTTTTTTGGAAGCTTGGCAACCCCTTTCAATGAAAGTGATTCTCGTGAGTCTCTGCTTGGGGCTACTTCAATAGGACACAAACCATAGCGATAGAACTTGGAACTACATTATTGTGCCAAGTTTCAAAGAGCTAGCACAAACCGTGTTTGATTTAGAGTTCCAACTACATGTATCCATATAGGAGAAAACAGAGTGAAACCTAAACCTGAAAATGGTTACTGCAAAGGAACGGTTTATCCTAGAAGAACGAAATTTGGTGAGCCAAGTGGAATTTGTGTACTGATGATTACCTGGCAGTATCATCAAGATTGGGTGAAAAAATGTTTGCTGAGATTTCAGGAAACTTGTAGTTTTTAGGAAGCTTGGCAACCCCTTTCAATGAAAGTGATTCTCGTCAGTCTCTGCTTGGGGCTACTTCAATAGGACACAAACCATAGCGATAGATCTTGGAACTACATTATTGTGCCAAGTTTCAAAGAGCTAGCACAAACCGTGTTTGATTTAGAGTTCCAACTACATGTATCCATATAGGAGAAAACAGAGTGAAACCTAAACATGAAAATGGTTACTGCAAAGGAACGGTTTAATCTAGGAGAACGAAATTTGGTGAGCCAAGTGGGACTGTTTTACTGATCATTACCTGCAAGTATCATCAAGATTGGGTGCAAAAATGTTTGCTGAGATTTCAGGAAACTCGTAGTTTTTTGGAAGCTTGGCAACCCCTTTCAATGAAAGTGATTCTCGTCAGTCTCTGCTTGGGGCTACTTCAATAGGACACAAAGCGTAGCGACAGAACTTGGTACTACATTATTGTGCCAAGTTTCAAAGAGCTAGCACAAACCGTGTTTGATTTAGAGTTCCAACTACATGTATCCATTTAGGAGAAAACAGAGTGAAACCTAAAAATGAAAATGGTTACTGCAAAGGAACGGTTTAACCGAGAAGAACGAAATTTGGTGAGCCAAGTGGGATTGGTGTACTGATCATTATCTGCCAGTATCATCAAGATTGGGTGAAAAAAGGTTTGCTGAGATTTCCGGAAACTCTTGTTTTTTGGAAGCTTGGCAACCCCTTTCAATGAAAGTGATTCTCGTCAGTCTCTGCTTGGGGCTACTTCAATAGGACACAAACCATAGCGATAGAACTTGGAACTACATTATTGTGGCAAGTTTCAAAGAGCTAGCACAAACCGTGTTTGATTTAGAGTTCCAACTACATGTATCCATATAGGAGAAAACAGAGTGAAGCCTAAAAATGAACAAGGTTACTGCAAAGGAACAGTTTAACCTAGAAGAACGAAATTTGGTGAGCCAAGTGGGATTGGTGTTCTGATCATTACCTGCCAGTATCATCAAGATTGGGTGAAAAAATGTTTGCTGAGATTTCAGGAAACTCGTCGTTTTTTGGAAGCTTGGCAACCCCTTTCAATGAAAGTGATTATCGTCAGTCTCTGCTTGGGGCTACTTCAATAGGACACAAAGCGTAGCGATAGAACTTGGAACTACATTATTGTGCCAAGTTTCAAAGAGCTAGCACAAACCGTGTTTGATTTAGAGTTCCAACTACATGTATCGATTTAGGAGAAAACAGAGTGAAACCTAAAAATGAAAACGGTTACTGCAAAGGAACGGTTTAACCTAGAAGAACGAAATTTGGTGAGCCAAGTCTGATTGGTGTACTGATGATTACCTGCCAGTATCATCAAGATTGGGTGAAAAAATATTTGCTGAGATTTCAGGAAACTCGTAGTTTTTTGGAAGCTGGGCAACCCCTTTCAATGAAAGTGATTCTCGTCAGTCTCTGCTTGGGTACTTCAATAGGACACAAACCATAATGATAGAACTTGGAACTACATTATTGTGCCTAGTTTCAAAGAGCTAGCTCAAACCGTGTTTGATTTAGCGTTCGAACTACATGTATCCATATAGGAGAAAACAGAGTGAAACCTAAACATGAAAACGGTTACTGCAAATAAACGGTTTAACCTAGAAGAACGAAATTTGGTGAGCCAAGTGGGATTGTTGTACTGATCATTACATGCCAGTATCATCAAGACTGGGTCAAAAAATGTTTGCTGAGATTTCAGGAAACTGGTAGTTTTTAGGAAGCTTGGCAACCCCTTTCAATGAAAGTGATTCTCGTCAGTCTCTGTTTGGGGCTACTTCAATAGGACACAAAACATAGCGATAGAACTTGGAACTACATTATTGTGCCAAGTTTCAAAGAGCTAGCACAAACCGTGTTTGATTTAGAGTTCCAACTACATGTATCCATATAGGAGAAAACAGTGAAACCTAAAAATGAAAACGGTTACTGCAAATAAACGGTTTAACCTAGAAGAACGAAATTTGGTGAGCCAAGTGGAATTTGTGTACTTATGATTTCCTGCCAGTATCATCAAGATTGGGTGAAAAAATGTTTGCTGACATTTCAGGAAACTGGTAGTTTTTTGGAAGCTTGGCAACCCCTTTCAATGAAAGTGATACTCGTCAGTCTCTGCTTGGTTCTACTTCAATAGGACACAATCCGTAGTGATAGAACTTATAACTACATTATTGTGCCAAGTTACAAAGAGCTAGCACAAACCATGTTTGATTTAGAGTTCCAACTACATTTATCCATATAGGAGAAAACAGAGTGAAACCTAAAAATGAAAACGGTTACTGCAAAGGAACGGTTTAACCTAGAAGAACGAAATTTGTTGAGCCAAGTGGGATTGTTGTACTGATCATTACCTGCCAGTATCATCAAGACTGGGTGAAAATATGTTTGCTGAGATTTCAGGAAACTCGTAGTTTTTTGGAAGCTTGGCAACCCCTTTCAATGAAAGTGATTCTCGCGAGTCTCTGCATGGGGCTACTTCAATAGGACACAAACCATAGCGATAGAACTTGGAACTACATTATTGTGCCAAGTTTCAAAGAGCTAGCACAAACCGTGTATGATTTAGAGTTCCAACTACATGTATCCATTTAGGAGAAAACAGAGTGAAACCTAAACATGGAAATGGTTACTGCAAAGGAACGGTTTATCCTAGAAGAACGAAATTTGGTGAGCCAAGTGGAATTTGTGTACTGATGATTACCTGGCAGTATCATCAAGATTGGGTGAAAAAATGTTTGCTGAGATTTCAGGAAACTTGTAGTTTTTAGGAAGCTTGGCAACCCCTTTCAATGAAAGTGATTCTCGTCAGTCTCTGCTTGGGGCTACTTCAATAGGACACAAACCATAGCGATAGATCTTGGAACTACATTATTGTGCCAAGTTTCAAAGAGCTAGCACAAACCGTGTTTGATTTAGAGTTCCAACTACATGTATCCATATAGGAGAAAACAGAGTGAAACCTAAACATGAAAATGGTTACTGCAAAGGAACGGTTTAACCTAGGAGAACGAAATTTGGTGAGCCAAGTGGGACTGTTTTACTGATCATTACCTGCAAGTATCATCAAGATTGGGTGCAAAAATGTTTGCTGAGATTTCAGGAAACTCGTAGTTTTTTGGAAGCTTGGCAACCCCTTTCAATGAAAGTGATTCTCGTCAGTCTCTGCTTGGGGCTACTTCAATAGGACACAAAGCGTAGCGACAGAACTTGGTACTACATTATTGTGCCAAGTTTCAAAGAGCTAGCACAAACCGTGTTTGATTTAGAGTTCCAACTACATGTATCCATTTAGGAGAAAACAGAGTGAAACCTAAAAATGAAAATGGTTACTGCAAAGGAACGGTTTAACCGAGAAGAACGAAATTTGGTGAGCCAAGTGGGATTGGTGTACTGATCATTATCTGCCAGTATCATCAAGATTGGGTGAAAAAAGGTTTGCTGAGATTTCCGGAAACTCTTGTTTTTTGGAAGCTTGGCAACCCCTTTCAATGAAAGTGATTCTCGTCAGTCTCTGCTTGGGGCTACTTCAATAGGACACAAACCAGAGCGATAGAACTTGGAACTACTTTATTGTGCCAAGTTTCAAAGAGCTAGCACAAACCGTGTTTGATTTAGAGTTCCAACTACATGTATCCATATAGGAGAAAACAGAGTGAAACCTAAACATGAAAACGGTTACTGCAAAGGAACGGTTTAACCTAGAAGAACGAAATTTGGTGAGCAAAATGGGATTGGTGTACTGATCATTACCTGCCAGTATCATCAAGATTGGGTGAAAAAATATTTGCTGAGATTTCAGGAAACTCGTAGTTTTTTGGAAGCTGGGCAACCCCTTTCAATGAAAGTGATTCTCGTCAGTCTATGCTTGGGGCTACTTCAATAGGACACAAACCATAACGATAGAACTTGGAACTACATTATTGTGCCAAGTTTCAAAGAGCTAGCTCAAACCGTTTTTGATTTAGAGTTCCAACTACATGTATCCATATAGGAGAAAACAGAGTGAAACCTAAACATGAAAACTGTTACTGCAAAGGAACGGTTTATCCTAGAAGAACGAAATTTGGTGAGCCAAGTCGGACTGGTGTCCTGATCATTACCTGCAAGTATCATCAAGATTGGGTGAAAAAATGTTTGCTGAGATTTCAGGAAACTCGTAGTTTTTTGGAAGCTTGGCAACCCCTTTCAATGAAAGTGATTCTCGTCAGTCTCTGCTTGGGGCTACTTCAATAGGACACAAAGCATCGCGATAGAACTTGGAACTACATTATTGTGCCAAGTTTCAAAGAGGTAGCACAAACCGTGTCTGATTTAGAGTTCCAAATACATGTATCCGTATAGGAGAAAACAGAGTGAAACCTAAAAATGAACAAGGTTACTGCAAAGGAACGGTTTAACCTAGAAGAATGAAAATTGATGAGCCAAGTGGGATTGGTGTACTGACCATTACCTGCCAGTATCATCAAGATTGGGTGAAAAAATGTTTGCTGAGATTTCCGGAAACTCGTAGGTTTTAGGAAGCTGGGCAACCCCTTTCAATGAAAGTGATTCTCGTCAGTCTCTGCTTGGGGCTACTTCAATAGGACACAAACCATAGCGATACAACTTGGAACTACATTATTGTGCCAAGTTTCAAAGAGCTAGCACAAACCGTGTTTGATTTAGAGTTCCAAATACATGTATCCATATAGGAGAAAACAGAGTGAAACCGAAACATGAAAACGGTTACTGCAAAGGAACGGTTTAACCTAGGAGAACGAAATTTGGTGAGCCAAGTGGGACTGTTGTACTGATCATTACCTGCAAGTATCATCAAGATTGGGTGCAAAAATTTTTGCTGAGATTTCTTGAAACTCGTAGTTTTTAGGAAGCTGGGCAACCCCTTTCAATGAAAGTGATTCTCGTCAGTCTCTGCTTGGGGCTACTTCAATAGGACACAAACCATCGCGATAGAACTTGGAACTACATTATTGTGCCAAGTTTCAAAGAGCTAGCACAAACCGTGTCTGATTTAGAGTTCCAACTACATGTATCCGTATAGGAGAAAACAGAGTGAAACCTAAAAATGAACAAGGTTACTGCAAAGGAACGGTTTAACCTAGAAGAACGAAATTTGATGAGCCAAGTGGGATTGGTGTACTGATCATTACCTGCCAGTATCATCAAGATTGGGTGAAAAAATATTTGCTGAGATTTCCGGAAACTCGTAGTTTTTAGGAAGCTGGGCAAACCCTTTCAATGAAAGTGATTCTCGTCAGTCTCTGCTTGGGGCTACTTCAATAGGACACAAAGCGTAGCGATAGAACTTGGAACTACATTATTGTGCCAAGTTTCAAAGAGCTAGCACAAACCGTGTTTGATTTAGAGTTCCAACTACATGTATCCATTTAGGAGAAAACAGAGTGAAACCTAAAAATGAAAACGGTTACTGCAAAGGAACGGTTTAACCTAGAAGAACGAAATTTGGTGAGCCAATCTGATTGGTGTACTGATGATTACCTGCCAGTATCATCAAGATTGGGTGAAAAAATATTTGCTGAGATTTCAGGAAACTCGTAGTTTTTTGGAAGCTGGGCAACCCCTTTCAATGAAAGTGATTCTCGTCAGTCTCTGCTTGGGTACTTCAATAGGACACAAACCATAATGATACAACTTGGAACTACATTATTGTGCCTAGTTTCAAAGAGCTAGCTCAAACCGTGTTTGATTTAGCGTTCCAACTACATGTATCCATATAGGAGAAAACAGAGTGAAACCTAAACATGAAAACGGTTACTGCAAATAAACGGTTTAACCTAGAAGAAAGAAATTTGGTGAGCCAAGTGGGATTGTTGTACTGATCATTACATGCCAGTATCATCAAGACTGGGTCAAAAAATGTTTGCTGAGATTTCAGGAAACTGGTAGTTTTTAGGAAGCTTGGCAACCCCTTTCAATGAAAGTGATTCTCGTCAGTCTCTGTTTGGGGCTACTTCAATAGGACACAAAACATAGCGATAGAACTTGGAACTACATTATTGTGTCAAGTTTCAAAGAGCTAGCACAAACCGTGTTTGATTTAGAGTTCCAACTACATGTATCCATATAGGAGAAAACAGTGAAACCTAAAAATGAAAACGGTTACTGCAAATAAACGGTTTAAACTAGAAGAACGAAATTTGGTGAGCCAAGTGGAATTTGTGTACTTATGATTTCCTGCCAGTATCATCAAGATTGGGTGAAAAAATGTTTGCTGAGATTTCCGGAAACTCGTAGTATTTAGGAAGCTGGGCAACCCCTTTCAATGAAAGTGATTCTCGTCAGTCTCTGCTTGGGGCTACTTCAATAGGACACAAACCGTAGCGATACAACTTGGAACTACATTATTGTGCCAAGTTTCAAAGAGCTAGCACAAACCGTGTTTGATTTAGATTTCCAACTACATGTATCCATATAGGAGAAAACAGAGTGAAACCTAAAAATGAAAACGGTTACTGCAAAGGAACGGTTTAACCTAGAAGACCGAAATTTGGTGAGCCAAGTGGAATTTGTGTACTGATGATTACCTGGCAGTATCATCAAGATTGGGTGAAAAAATGTTTGCTGAGATTTCAGGAAACTTGTAGTTTTTAGGAAGCTTGGCAACCCCTTTCAATGAAAGTGATTCTCGTCAGTCTCTGTTTGGGGCTACTTCAATAGGACACAAACCATAGCGATAGATCTTGGAACTACATTATTGTGCCAAGTTTCAAAGAGCTAGCACAAACCGTGTTTGATTTAGAGTTCCAACTACATGTATCCATATAGGAGAAAACAGAGTGAAACCTAAACATGAAAATGGTTACTGCAAAGGAACGGTTTAATCTAGGAGAACGAAATTTGGTGAGCCAAGTGGGACTGTTTTACTGATCATTACCTGCAAGTATCATCAAGATTGGGTGCAAAAATGTTTGCTGAGATTTCAGGAAACTCGTAGTTTTTTGGAAGCTTGGCAACCCCTTTCAATGAAAGTGATTCTCGTCAGTCTCTGCTTGGGGCTACTTCAATAGGACACAAAGCGTAGCGACAGAACTTGGTACTACATTATTGTGCCAAGTTTCAAAGAGCTAGCACAAACCGTGTTTGATTTAGAGTTCCAACTACATGTATCCATTTAGGAGAAAACAGAGTGAAACCTAAAAATGAAAATGGTTACTGCAAAGGAACGGTTTAACCGAGAAGAACGAAATTTGGTGAGCCAAGTGGGATTGGTGTACTGATCATTACCTGCCAGTATCATCAAGATTGGGTGAAAAAATATTTGCTGAGATTTCAGGAAACTCGTAGTTTTTGTAAGCTGGGCAACCCCTTTCAATGAAAGTGATTCTCGTCAGTCTATGCTTGGGGCTACTTCAATAGGACACAAACCATAACGATAGAACTTGGAACTACATTATTGTGCCAAGTTTCAAAGAGCTAGCTCAAACCGTTTTTGATTTAGCGTTCCAACTACATGTATCCATATAGGAGAAAACAGAGTGAAACCTAAACATGAAAACTGTTACTGCAAAGGAACGGTTTATCCTAGAAGAACGAAATTTGGTGAGCCAAGTGGGACTGTTGTACTGATCATTACCTGCAAGTATCATCAAGATTGGGTGCAAAAATTTTTGCTGAGATTTCAGGAAACTCGTCGTTTTTTGGAAGCTTGGCAACCCCTTTCAATGAAAGTGATTCTCGTCAGTCTCTGCTTGGGGCTACTTCAATAGGACACAAACCGTAGCGATCGAACTTGGAACTACATTATTGTGCCAAGTTTCAAAGAGCGAGCACAAACCGTGTTTGATTTAGAGTTCCAACTACATGTATCCATTTAGGAGAAAACAGAGTGAAACCTAAAAATGAAAACGCTTACTGCAAAGGTACGGTTTAACCTAGAAGAACGAAATTTGGTGAGACAAGTGGGATTGGTGTACTGATCATTACCTGCCAGTATCATCAAGATTGGGTGAAAAAATGTTTGCTGAGATTTCCGGAAACTCTTGTTTTTTGGAAGCTTGGCAACCCCTTTCAATGAAAGTGATTCTCGTCAGTCTCTGCTTGGGGCTACTTCAATAGGACACAAACCATAGTGATAGAACATGGAACTACATTATTGTTCCAAGTTTCAAAGAGCTAGCACAAACCGTGTTTGATTTAGAGTTCCAAATACATGTATCCATATAGGAGAAAACAGAGTGAAACCTAAAAATGAAAACGGTTACTGCAAAGGAACGGTTTAACCTAGAAGAACGAAATTTGGTGAGCCAAGTGGGATTGGAGTACTGATCATTACCTGCCAGTATCATCAAGATTGGGTGAAAAAATGTTTGCTGATATTTCAGGAAACTCGTAGTTTTTTGGAAGCTTGACAACCCCTTTCAATGAAAGTGATTCTCGTCAGTCTCTGCTTGGGGCTACGTCAATAGGACACAAACCATAGCGATAGAACTTGGAACTACATTATTGTGCGAAGTTTCAAAGAGCCAGCACAAACCGTGTTTGATTTAGAGTTCCAACTACATGTATCCATATAGGGGAAAACAGAGTGAAACATAAACATGAAAACGGTTACTGCAAAGGAACGGTTTAACCTAGAAGAATGAAATTTGGTGAGCCAAGTGGAATTTGTGTACTGATGATTACCTGGCAGTATCATCAAGATTGGGTGAAAAAATGTTTGTTGAGATTTCAGGAAACTGGTAGTTTTTAGGAAGCTTGGCAACCCCTTTCAATGAAAGTGATTCTCGTCAGTCTCTGTTTGGGGCTACTTCAATAGGACACAAACCATAGCGATAGAACTTGGAACTACATTATTGTGCCAAGTTTCAAAGAGCTAGCACAAACCGTGTTTGATTTAGAGTTCCAACTACATGTATCCATATAGGAGAAAACAGTGAATCCTAAAAATGAAAACGGTTACTACAAACAAACGGTTTAACCTAGAAGAACGAAATTTGGTGAGCCAAGTGGGACTGTTGTACTGATCATTAACTGCCAGTATCATCAAGACTGGGTGAAAAAATGTTTCCTGATATTTCAGGAAACTCGTAGTTTTTTGGAAGCTGGGCAACCCCTTTCAATGAAAGTGATTCTCGTGAGTCTCTGCTTGGGGCTACTTCAATAGGACACAAACCATAGCGATAGAACTTGGAACTACATTATTGTGCCAAGTTTCAAAGAGCTAGCACAAACCGTGTTTGATTTAGAGTTCCAACTACATGTATCCATATAGGAGAAAACAGAGTGAAACCTAAACATGAAAATGGCTACTGCAAACGAACGGTTTAACCTTGAAGAACGAAATTTGGTGAGCCAAGTGAAAATGGGGTAGTGATCATTACCTGCCAGTATCATCAAGATTTTGTGAAAAAATGTTTGCTGAGATTTTCGGAAACTCGTAGTTTTTCGGAAGCTTGGCAACCCCTTTCAATTAAAGTGATTCTCGTCAGTCTCTGCTTGGGGCTACTTCAATAGGACACAAACCATAGCGATAGAACTTGGAACTACATTATTGTGCCAAGTTTCAAAGAGCTAGCACAAACCGTGTTTGATTTAGAGTTCCAACTACATGTATCCATATAGGAGAAAACAGAGTGAAACCTAAATATGAAAACGGTTACTGCAAATTAACGGTTTAACCTAGAAGAACGAAATTTGGTGAGCCAAGTGGGATTCTTGTACTGATCATTACCTGCCAGTATCATCAAGACTGGGTGAAAAAATGTTTGCTGAGATTTCAGGAAACTCGTAGTTTTTTGGAAGCTTGGCAACCCCTTTCAATGAAAGTGATTCTCGTCAGTCTCTGCTTGGGGCTACTTCAATAGGACACAAACCGTAGCGATAGAACTTGGAACTACATTATTGTGCCAAGTTTCAAAGAGCTAGCACAAACCGTGTTTGATTTAGAGTTCCAACTACATGTATCCATATAGGAGAAAACAGTGAATCCTAAAAATGAAAACGGTTACTGCAAACAAACGGTTTAACCCAGAAGAACGAAATTTGGTGAGCCAAGTGGGACTGTTGTACTGATCATTACCTGCCAGTGTCATCAAGACTGGGTGAAAAAATGTTTCCTGATATTTCAGGAAACTCGTAGTTTTTTGGAAGCTGGGCAACCCCTTTCAATGAAAGTGATTCTCGTGAGTCTCTGCTTGGGGCTACTTCAATAGGACACAAACCATAGCGATAGAACTTGGAACTACATTATTGTGCCAAGTTTCAAAGAGCTAGCACAAACCGTGTTTGATTTAGAGTTCCAACTACATGTATCCATATAGGAGAAAACAGAGTGAAACCTAAAAATGAACAAGGTTACTGCAAAGGAACGGTTTAACCTAGAAGAACGAAATTTGGTGAGCCAAGTGGAATTTGTGTACTGATGATTACCTGGCAGTATCATCAAGATTGGGTGAAAAAATGTTTGCTGAGGTTTCAGGAAACTGGTAGTTTTTTGGAAGCTGGGCAACCCATTTCAATGAAAGTGATTCTCGTCAGTCTCTGCTTGGGGCTACTTCAGTAGGACACAAACCATAGCGATAGAACTTGGAACTACATTATTGTGGCAAGTTTCAAAGAGCTAGCACAAACCGTGTTTGATTTAGAGTTCCAACTACATGTATCCATATAGGAGAAAACAGAGTGAAACCTAAAAATGAACAAGGTTACTGCAAAGGAACGGTTTAACCTAGAAGAACGAAATTTGGTGAGCCAAGTGAGATTGGTGTACTGATCATTACCTGCCAGTATCATCAAGTTTGGGTGAAAAAATGTTTGCTGAGATTTCAGGAAACTCGTAGTTTTTTGGAAGCTGGGCAACCCATTTTAATGAAAGTGATTCTCGTCCGTCTTTGCTTGGGGTACTTCAATAGGACACAAACCATAACGATAGAACTTGGAACTACATTATTGTGCCTAGTTTCAAAGAGCTAGCTCAAACCGTGTTTGATTTAGAGTTCCAACTACATGTATCCATATAGGAGAAAACAGAGTGAAACCTAAACATGTAAACGGTTACTGCAAAGGAACGGTTTATCCTAGAAGAACGAAATTTGGTGAGCCAATTGGGAGTGTTGTACTGTTCATTACCTGCGAGTATCATCAAGATTGGGTGAAAAAATGTTTGCTGAGATTTCAGGAAACTGGTAGTTTTTTGGAAGCTTGGCAACCCCTTTCAATGAAAGTGATTATCGTCAGTCTCTGCTTGGTTCTATTCAATAGGACACAAACCATAGCGATTGAACTTGGAACAACATTATTGTGCCAAGTTTCAAAGAGCTAGCACAAACCGTGTTTGATTTAGAGTTCCAACTACATGTATCCATACAGGAGAAAAGAGAGTGAAACCTAAACATGAAAATGGCTACTGCAAACGAATGGTTTAACCTTGAAGAACGAAATTTGGTGAGCCAAGTGAAAATGGGGTAGTGATCATTACCTGCCAGTATCATCAAGATTTTGTGAAAAAATGTTTGCTGAGATTTTCGGAAACTCGTAGTTTTTCGGAAGCTTGGCAACCCCTTTCAATGAAAGTGATTCTCGTCAGTCTCTGCTTGGGGCTACTTCAATAGGACACAAACCATAGCGATAGAACTTGGAACTACATTATTGTGCCAAGTTTCAAAGAGCCAGCACAAACCGTGTTTGATTTAGAGTTCCAACTGCATGTATCCATATAGGAGAAAACAGAGTGAAACCTAAATATGAAAACGGTTACTGCAAAGGAACGGATTAACCTAGAAGAATGAAATTTGGTGAGCCAAGTGGAATTTGTGTACTGATGATTACCTGGCAGTATCATCAAGATTGGGTGAAAACATGTTTGCTGAGATTTCAGGAAACTGGTAGTTTTCAGGAAGCTTGGCAACCCCTTTCAATGAAAGTGATTCTCGTCAGTCTCTGTTTGGGGCTACTTCAATAGGACACAAACCATAGCGATAGAACTTGGAACTACATTATTGTGCCAAGTTTCAAAGAGCTAGCACAAACCGTGTTTGATTTAGAGTTCCAACTACATGTATCCATATAGGAGAAAACAGAGTGAAACCTAAATATGAAAACGGTTACTGCAAAGGAACGGTTTAACCTAGGAGAACGAAATTTTGTGAGCCAAGTGGCACTGTTGTACTGATCATTACCTGCCAGTATCATCAAGACTGGGTGAAAAAATTTTGCTGAGATTTCAGGAAACTCGTCGTTTTTTGGAAGCTTGGCAACCCCTTTCAATGAAAGTGATTCTCGTCAGTCTCTGCTTGGGGCTACTTCAATAGGACACAATGCGTAGCGATAGAACTTGGAACTACATTATTGTGCCAAGTTTCAATGAGCTAGCACAAACCGTGTTTGATTTAGAGTTCCAAATACATGTATCCATTTAGGAGAAAACAGAGTGAAACCTAAAAATGAAAACGTTTACTGCAAAGGAAAGGTTTAACCTAGAAGAACAAAATTTGGTGAGACAAGTGGGATTGGTGTACTGATCATTACCTGCCAGTATCATCAAGATTGGGTGAAAAAATGTTTGCTGATTTTTCCGGAAACTCTTGTTTTTTGGAAGCTTGGCAACCCCTTTCAATGAAAGTGATTCTCGTCAGTCTCTGCTTGGGGCTACTTCAATAGGACAGAAACCATAGCGATAGAACTTGGAACTACATTATTTTGCCAAGTTTCAAAGAGCTACCACAAACCGTGTTTCATTTAGAGTTCCAACTACATGTATCCATATAAGAGAAAACAGAGTGAAACCTAAACATGAAAACGGTTAGCGCAAAGGAACGGTTTAACCTAGAAGAACGAAATTTGGTGAGCCAAGTGGGACTGTTGTACTGATCATTACCTTCAAGTATCATCAAGATTGGGTGAAAAAATGTTTGCTGAGATTTCAGGAAACTCGTAGTTTTTTGGAAGCTTGGCAACCCCTTTCAATGAAAGTGATTTTCGTCAGTCTCTGCTTGGTTCTATTCAATAGGACACAAACCATAGCGATAGAACTTGTAACTACATTATTGTGCCAAGTTTCAAAGAGCTTGCACAAACCGTGTTTGATTTAGAGTTCCAACTACATGTATCCATATAGGAGAAAACAGAGTGAAACCTAAACATGAAAACGGTTACTGCAAATAAACGGTTTAACCTAGAAGAACGAAATTTGGTGAGCCAAGTGGGATTTGTGTACTGATCATTACCTGCCAGTATCATCAAGACTGGGTGAAAAAATGTTTGCTGAGATTTCAGGAAACTCGTAGTTTTTTGGAAGCTTGGCAACCCCTTTCAATGAAAGTGATTCTCGTCAGTCTCTGCTTGGGGCTACTTCAATAAGACACAAAGCGTAGCGATAGAACTTGGAACTACATTATTGTGCCAAGTTTCAAAGAGCTAGCACAAACCGTGTTTGATTTAGAGTTCCAACTACATGTATCCATTTAGGAGAAAACAGAGTGAAACCTAAAAATGAAAACGGTTACTGCAAAGGAACGGTTTAACCTAGAAGAACAAAATTTGGTGAGCCAAGTGGGATTGGTGTACTGATCATTACCTGCCTGTATCATCAAGATTGGGTGAAAAAATGTTTGCTGATTTTTCCGGAAACTCTTGTTTTTTGGAAGCTGGGCAACCCTTTTCAATGAAAGTGATTCTCGTCAGTCTCTGCTTGGGGCTACTTCAATAGGACAGAAACCATAGCGAAAGAACTTGGAACTACATTATTGTGCCAAGTTTCAAAGAGCTAGCACAAACCGTGTTTGATTTAGAGTTCCAACTACATGTATCCATATAGGAGAAAACAGAGTGAAACCTAAACATGAAAACGGTTACTGCAAAGGAACGGTTTAACCTAGAAGAAGGAAATTTGGTGAGCCAAGTGGAATTTGTGTACTGATGATTACCTGGCAGTATCATCAAGATTGGGTGAAAACATGTTTGCTGAGATTTCAGGAAACTCGTCGTTTTTTGGAAGCTTGGCAACCCCTTTCAATGAAAGTGATTCTCGTCAGTCTCTGCTTGGGGCTACTTCAGTAGGACACAAACCATAGCGATAGAACGTGGAACTACATTATTGTGCCAAGTTTCAAAGAGCTAGCACAAACCGTGTTTCATTTAGAGTTCCAACTACATGTATCCATATAGGAGAAAACAGAGTGAAACCTAAACCTGAAAACGGTTACTGCAAAGGAACGGTTTAACCTAGAAGAACGAAATTTGTTGAGCCAAGTGGGATTGTTGTACTGATCATTACCTGCCAGTATCATCAAGACTGGGTGAAAATATGTTTGCTGAGATTTCAGGAAACTCATAGTTTTTTGGAAGCTTGGCAACCCCTTTCAATGAAAGTGATTCTCGTGAGTCTCTGCTTGTGGCTACTTCAATAGGACACAAACCATAGCGATAGAACTTGGAACTACATTATTGTGCCAAGTTTCAAAGAGCCAGCACAAACCGTGTTTGATTTAGAGTTCCAACTACATGTATCCATATAGGAGAAAACAGAGTGAAACCTAAATATGAAAACGGTTACTGCAAAGGAACGGTTTAACCTAGAAGAATGAAATTTGGTGAGCCAAGTGCAATTTGTGTACTGATGATTACCTGGCAGTATCATCAAGATTGGGTGAAAAAATGTTTGCTGAGATTTCAGGAAACTGGTAGTTTTTAGGAAGCTTGGCAACCCCTTTCAATGAAAGTGATTCTCGTCAGTCTCTGTTTGGGGCTACTTCAATAGGACACAAACCATAGCGATAGAACTTGGAACTACATTATTGTGCCAAGTTTCAAAGAGCTAGCACAAACCGTGTTTGATTTAGAGTTCCAACTACATGTATCCATATAGGAGAAAACAGAGTGAAACCTAAATATGAAAACGGTTACTGCAAAGGAACGGTTTAACCTAGGAGAACGAAATTTTGTGAGCCAAGTGGCACTGTTGTACTGATCATTACCTGCCAGTATCATCAAGATTGGGTGCAAAAATGTTTGCTGAGATTTCAGGAAACTCGTAGTTTTTTGGAAGCTTGGCAAACCCCTTTCAATGAAGTGATTCTCGTCAGTCTCTGCTTGGGCTACTTCAATAGGACACAAAGCGTAGCGATAGAACTTGGAACTACATTATTTTGCCAAGTTTCAATGAGCTAGCACAAACCGTGTTTGATTTAGAGTTCCAAATACATGTATCCATTTAGGAGAAAACAGAGTGAAACCTAAAAATGAAAACGTTTACTGCAAAGGAAAGGTTTTACCTAGAAGAACAAAATTTGGTGAGCCAAGTGGGATTGGTGTACTGATCATTACCTGCCAGTATCATCAAGATTGGGTGCAAAAATTTTTGCTGATTTTTCCGGAAACTCTTGTTTTTTGGAAGCTTGGCAACCCTTTCAATGAAAGTGATTCTCGTCAAGTCTTGCTTGGGGCTACTTCAATAGGACAGAAACCATAGCGATAGAACTTGGAACTACATTATTGTGCCAAGTTTCAAGAGCTAGCACAAACCGTGTTTCATTTAGAGTTCCAACTACATGTATCCATATAAGAGAAAACAGAGTGAAACCTAAACATGAAAACGGTTAGCGCAAAGGAACGGTTTAACCTAGAAACCAAATTTGGTGAGCCACGTGGGATGTTGTACTGATCATTACCTTCAAGTATCATCAGATTGGTTGAAAAAATGTTTGCTGAGATTTCAGGAAACTCGTTAGTTTTTTGGAAGCTTGGCAACCCCTTTCAATGAAAGTGATTATCGTCAGTCTCTGCTTGGTTCTATTCAATAGGACACAAACATAGCGATAGAACTTGTAACTACATTATTGTGCCAAGTTTCAAAGAGCTTGCACAAACCGTGTTTGATTTAGAGTTCCAACTACATGTATCCATATAGGAGAAAACAGAGTGAAACCTAAACATGAAAAGGTTACTGCAAAGGAACCGTTTAACCTAGAAGAACAAAATTTGGTGAGCCAAGTGGGATTGGTGTACTGATCATTACCTGCCTGTATCATCAAGATTGGGTGAAAAAATGTTTGCTGATTTTTCCGTAAACTCTTGTTTTTTGGAAGCTGGGCAACCCCTTTCAATGAAAGTGATTCTCGTCAGTCTCTGCTTGGGGCTACTTCAATAGGACACAAACCATAGCAATAGAACTTGGAACACATTATTGTGCCAAGTTTCAAAGAGCTAGCACAAACCGTGTTTGATTTAGAGTTCCAACTACATGTATCCATATAGGAGAAAACAGAGTGAAACCCTAAACATGAAAACGGTTACTGCAAAGGAACGGTTTAACCTAGAAGAACGAAATTTGGTGAGCCAAGTTGGAATTTGTGTACTGATGATTACCTGGCAGTATCATCAAGATTGGGTGAAAACATGTTTGCTGAGATTTCAGGAAACTGGTAGTTTTAGGAAGCTTGGCAACCCTTTCAATGAAAGTGATCCTCGTCAGTCTCTGTTTGGGGCTACTTCAATAGGACACAAACCGTAGTGATAGAACTTGGAACTACATTATTGTGCCAAGTTTCAAAGAGCTAGCACAAACCGTGTTTGATTTAGAGTTCCAACTACATGTATCCATATAGGAGAAAACAGAGTGAAACCTAAAAAAGAACAAGGTTACTGCAAAGGAACAGTTTAACCTAGAAGAACGAAATTTGGTGAGCCAAGTGGGATTGGTGTTCTGATCATTACCTGCCAGTATCATCAAAGATTTTGTGAAAAATGTTTGCTGAGATTTCAGGAAACTCGTCGTTTTTGGAAGCTTGGCAACCCCTTTCAATGAAAGTGATTATCGTCAGTCTCTGCTTGGGGCTACTTCAAAGGACACAAACCATAGCGATAGAACTTGGAACTACATTATTGTGCCCAAGTTTCAAAGAGCTAGCACAAACCGTGTTTGATTTAGAGTTCCAACTACATGTATCCATTTAGGAGAAAACAGAGTGAAACCTAAAAATGAAAACGGTTACTGCAAAGGAACGGTTTAACCTAGAAGAACGAAATTTGGTGAGCCAAGTCTGATTGGTGTACTGATGATTACATGCCAGTATCTTCAAGATTGGGTGAAAAAATATTTGCTGAGATTTTCAGGAAACTCGTAGTTTTTTGGAAGCTGGGCAACCCCTTTCAATGAAAGTGATTCTCGTCAGTCTCTGCTTGGGTACTTCAATAGGACACAAACCATAATGATAGAACTTGGAACTACATTATTGTGCCTAGTTTCAAAGAGCTAGCTCAAACCGTGTTTGATTTAGCGTTCCAACTACATGTATCCATGTAGGAGAAAACAGAGTGAACCTAAACATGAAAACGGTTACTGCAAATAAACGGTTTAACCTAGAAGAACGAAATTTGGTGAGCCAAGTGGGATTGTTGTACTGATCATTACATGCCAGTATCATCAAGACTGGGTCAAAAAATGTTTGCTGAGATTTCAGGAATCTGGTAGTTTTTAGGAAGCTTGGCAACCCCTTTCAATGAAAGTGATTCTCGTCAGTCTCTGTTTGGGGCTACTTCAATAGGACACAAAACATAGCGATAGAACTTGGAACTACATTATTGTGCCAAGTTTCAAAGAGCTAGCACAAACCGTGTTTGATTTTAGAGTTCCAACTACATGTATCCATATAGGAGAAAACAGTGAAACCTAAAAATGAAAACGGTTACTGCAAATAAACGTTTAACCTAGAAGAACGAAATTTGGTGACCCAAGTGGAATTTGTGTACTTATGATTTCCTGCCAGTATCATCAAGATTGGGTGAAAAAATGTTTGCTGAGATTTCTGGAAACTGGTAGTTTTTTGGAAGCTTGGCAACCCCTTTCCATGAAAGTGATTCTCGTCAGTCTCTGCTTGGTTCTACTTCAATAGGACACTAACCATAGCGATAGAACTTATAACTACATTATTGTGCCAAGTTACAAAGAGCTAGCACAAACCATGTTTGATTTAGAGTTTCCAACTACATGTATCCATATAGGAGAAAACAGAGTGAAACCTAAACATGAAAATGGTTACTGCAAAGGAACGGTTTATCCTAGAAGAACGAAATTTGGTGAGCCAAGTGGAATTTGTGTACTGATGATTACCTGGCAGTATCATCAAGATTGGGTGAAAAAATGTTTGCTGAGATTTCAGGAAACTTGTAGTTTTTAGGATGCTTGGCAACCCCTTTCAATGAAAGTGATTCTCGTCAGTCTCTGTTTGGGGCTACTTCAATAGGACACCAAACCATAGCGATAGATCTTGGAACTACATTATTGTGCCAAGTTTCAAAGAGCTAGCACAAACCGTGTTTGATTTAGAGTTCCAACTACATGTATCCATATAGGAGAAAACAGAGTGAAACCTAAACATGAAAACGGTTACTGCAAATAAACGGTTTAACCTAAAAGAACGAAATTTGGTGAGCCAAGTGGGATTGTTGTACTGATCATTACATGCCAGTATCATCAAGACTGGGTCAAAAAATGTTTGCTGAGATTTCAGGAAACTGGTAGTTTTTAGGAAGCTTGGCAACCCCTTTCAATGAAAGTGATTCTCGTCAGTCTCTGTTTGGGGCTACTTCAATAGGACACAAAACATAGCGATAGAACTTGGAACTACATTATTGTGCCAAGTTTCAAAGAGCTAGCACAAACCGTGTCTGATTTAGAGTTCCAACTACATGTATCCATATAGGAGAAAACAGTGAAACTAAAAATGAACAAGGTTACTGCAAAGGAACGGTTGAACCTAGAAGAACGAAATTTGATGAGCCAAGTGGGATGGTGTACTGATCATTACCTGCCAGTATCATCAAGATTGGGTGAAAAAATATTTGCTGAGATTTCCGGAAACTCGTAGTATTTTTGGAAGCTGGGCAACCCCTTTCAATGAAAGTGATTCTCGTCAGTCTCTGCTTGGGCTACTTCAATAGGACACAAACCATAGCGATACAACTTGGAACTACATTATTGTGCCAAGTTTCAAAGAGCTAGCACAACCGTGTTTGATTTAGAGTTCCAACTACATGTATCCATATAGGAGAAAACAGTGAATCCTAAAAATGAAAACGGTTACTGCAAACAAACGGTTTTAACCCAGAAGAACGAAATTTGGTGAGCCAAGTGGGACTGTTGTACTGATCATTACCTGCCAGTGTCATCAGACTGGGTGAAAAAATGTTTCCTGATATTTCAGGAAACTCGTAGTTTTTTGGAAGCTGGGCAACCCATTTTAATGAAAGTGATTCTCGTCCGTCTTTGCTTGGGGTACTTCAATAGGACACAAACCATAACGATAGAACTTGGAACTACATTATTGTGCCAGTTTCAAAGAGCTAGCTCAAACCGTGTTTGATTTAGAGTTCCAAACTACATGTATCCATATAGGAGAAAACAGAGTGAAACCTAAACATGTAAACGGTTACTGCAAAGGAACGGTTTATCCTCGAAGAACGAAATTTGGTGAGCCAATTGGGAGTGTTGTACTGTTCATTACCTGCGAGTATCATCAAGATTGGGTGAAAAAATGTTTGCTGAGATTTCAGGAAACTGGTAGTTTTTTGGAAGCTTGGCAACCCCTTTCAATGAAAGTGATTATCGTCAGTCTCTGCTTGGTTCTATTCAATAGGACACAAACCATAGCGATTGAACTTGGAACACATTATTGTGCCAAGTTTCAAAGAGCTAGCACAAACCGTGTTTGATTAGAGTTCCAACTACATGTATCCATACAGGAGAAAAGAGAGTGAAACCTAAACATGAAAATGGCTACTGCAAACGAATGGTTTAACCTTGAAGAACGAAATTTGGTGAGCCAAGTGAAAATGGGGTAGTGATCATTACCTGCCAGTATCATCAAGATTTTGTGAAAAAATGTTTGCTGAGATTTTCGGAAACTCGTAGTTTTTCGGAAGCTTGGCAACCCCTTTCAATGAAAGTGATTCTCGTCAGTCTCTGCTTGGGGCTACTTCAATAGGACACAAAACATAGCGATAGAACTTGGAACTACATTATTGTGCCAAGTTTCAAAGAGCCAGCACAAACCGTGTTTGATTTAGAGTTCCAACTGCATGTATCCATATAGGAGAAACAGAGTGAAACCTAATATGAAAACGGTTACTGCAAAGGAACGGATTAACCTAGAAGAATGAAATTTGGTGAGCCAAGTGGAATTTGTGTACTGATGATTACCTGGCAGTATCATCAAGATTGGGTGAAACATGTTTGCTGAGATTTCAGGGAAACTGGTAGTTTTTCAGGAAGCTTGGCAACCCCTTTCAATGAAAGTGATTCTCGTCAGTCTCTGTTTGGGGCTACTTCAATAGGACACAAACCATAGCGATAGAACTTGGAACTACATTATTGTGCCAAAGTTTCAAAGAGCTAGCACAAACCGTGTTTGATTTAGAGTTCCAACTACATGTATCCATATAGGAGAAAACAGAGTGAAACCTAAATATGAAAACGGTTACTGCAAAGGAACGTTTAACCTAGGAGAACGAAATTTTGTGAGCCAAGTGGCCACTGTTGTACTGATCATTACCTGCCAGTATCATCAAGACTGGGTGAAAAAAATTTTGCTGAGATTTCAGGAAACTCGTCGTTTTTTGGAAGCTTGGCACCCCTTTCATGAAAGTGATTCTCGTCAGTCTCTGCTTGGGGCTACTTCAATAGGACACAATGCGTAGCGATAGAACTTGGAACTACATTATTGTGCCAAGTTTCATGAGCTAGCACATACCGTGTTTGATTTAGAGTTCCAAATACATGTATCCATTTAGGAGAAAACAGAGTGAAACCTAAAAATGTGAAAACGTTTACTGCAAAGGAAAGGTTTAACCTAGAAGAACAAAATTTGGTGAGACAAGTGGGATTGGTGTACTGATCATTAACCTGCCAGTATCATCAAGATTGGGTTGAAAAAATGTTTGCTGATTTTTCCGGAAACTCTTGTTTTTTGGAAGCTTGGCAACCCCTTTCAATGAAAGTGATTCTCGTCAGTCTCTGCCTTGGGGCTACTTCAATAGGACAGAAACCATAGCGATAGAACTTGGAAACTACATTATTTTGCCAAGTTTCAAAGAGCTACCACAACCGTGTTTCATTTAGAGTTCCAACTACATGTATCCATATAGAGAAAACAGAGTGAAACCTAAACATGAAAACGGTTAGCGCAAAGGAACGGTTTAACCTAGAAGAACGAAATTTGGTGAGCCAAGTGGGACTGTTGTACTGATCATTACCTTCAAGTATCATCAAGATTGGGTGAAAAAATGTTTGCTGAGATTTCAGGAAACTCGTAGTTTTTGGAAGCTTGGCAACCCCTTTCAATGAAAGTGATTTTCGTCAGTCTCTGCTTGGTTCTATTCAATAGGACACAAACCATAGCGATAGAACTTGTAACTACATTATTGTGCCAAGTTTCAAAGAGCTTGCACAAACCGTGTTTGATTTAGAGTTCCAACTACATGTATCCATATAGGAGAAAACAGAGTGAAACCTAAACATGAAAACGGTTACTGCAAATAACGGTTTAACCTAGAAGAACGAAATTTGGTGAGCCAAGTGGGATTTGTGTACTGATCATTACCTGCCAGTATCATCAAGACTGGGTGAAAAAATGTTTGCTGAGATTTCAGGAAACTCGTAGTTTTTTGGAAGCTTGGCAACCCCTTTCAATGAAAGTGATTCTCGTCAGTCTCTGCTTGGGGCTACTTCAATAAGACACAAAGCGTAGCGATAGAACTTGGAACTACATTATTGTGCCAAGTTTCAAAGACCTAGCACAAACCGTGTTTGATTTAGAGTTCCAACTACATGTATCCATTTAGGAGAAACAGAGTGAAACCTAAAAATGAAAACGGTTACTGCAAAGGAACGGTTAACCTAGAAGAACAAAATTTGGTGAGCCAAGTGGGATTGGTGTACTGATCATTACCTGCCTGTATCATCAAGATTGGGTGAAAAAATGTTTGCTGATTTTTCCGGAAAACTCTTGTTTTTTGGAAGCTGGGCAACCCTTTTCATGAAAGTGATTCTCGTCAGTCTCTGCTTGGGGCTACTTCAATAGGACAGAAACCATAGCGAAAGAACTTGGAACTACATTATTGTGCAAGTTTCAAAGAGCTAGCACAAACCGTGTCTGATTTAGAGTTCCAACTACATGTATCCATATAGGAGAAAACAGAGTGAAACCTAAACATGAAAACGGATACTGCAAAGGAACGGTTTAACCTAGAAGAAGGAAATTTGGTGAGCCAAGTGGAATTTGTTACTGATGATTACCTGGCAGTATCATCAAGATTGGGTGAAAACATGTTTGCTGAGATTTCAGGAAACTCGTCGTTTTTTGGAAGCTTGGCAACCCCTTTCAATGAAAGTGATTCTCGTCAGTCTCTGCTTGGGGCTACTTCAGTAGGACACAAACCATAGCGATAGAACGTGGAACTACATTATTGTGCCAAGTTTCAAAGAGCTAGCACAAACG
Organism: Urocitellus parryii; assembly: GCF_045843805.1. Lineage (NCBI taxonomy): Eukaryota > Metazoa > Chordata > Mammalia > Rodentia > Sciuridae > Urocitellus > Urocitellus parryii. Next base: position 36,311 of record NW_027554252.1, read on the forward strand.
TGTTTCATTTAGAGTTCCAACTACATGTATCCATATAGGAGAAAACAGAGTGAAACTAAACCTGAAAACGGTTACTGCAAAGGAACGGTTTAACCTAGAAGAACGAAATTTGTTGAGCCAAGTGGGATTGTTGTACTGATCATTACCTGCCAGTATCATCAAGACTGGGTGAAAATATGTTTGCTGAGATTTCAGGAAACTCATAGTTTTTGGAAGCTTGGCAACCCCTTTCAATGAAAGTGATTCTCGTGAGTCTCTGCTTGTGGCTACTTCAATAGGACACAAACCATAGCGATAGAACTGGAACTACATTATTGTGCCAAGTTTCAAAGAGCCAGCACAAACCGTGTTTGATTTAGAGTTCCAACTACATGTATCCATATAGGAGAAAACAGAGTGAAACCTAAATATGAAAACGGTTACTGCAAAGGAACGGTTTAACCTAGAAGAATGAAATTTGGTGAGCCCAAGTGCAATTTGTGTACTGATGATTACCTGGCAGTATCATCAAGATTGGGTGAAAAAATGGTTTGCTGAGATTTCAGGAAACTGGTAGTTTTTAGGAAGCTTGGCAACCCCTTTCAATGAAAGTGATTCTCGTCAGTCTCTGTTTGGGGCTACTTCAATAGGACACAAACCCATAGCGATAGAACTTGGGAACTACATTATTGTGCCAAGTTTCAAAGAGCTAGCACAAACCGTGTCTGATTTAGAGTTCCAACTACATGTATCCATATAGGAGAAAACAGAGTGAAACCTAAATATGAAAACGGTTACTGCAAAGGAACGGTTTAACCTAGAGAGAACGAAATTTTGTGAGCCAAGTGGCACTGTTGTACTGATCATTACCTGCCAGTATCATCAAGATTGGGTGCAAAAATGTTTGCTGAGATTTCAGGAAACTCGTAGTTTTTTGGAAGCTTGGCAACCCTTTCAATGAAAGTGATTCTCGTCAGTCTCTGCTTGGGGCTACTTCAATAGGACACAAACCATAGCGATACAACTTGGAACTACATTATTGTGCCAAGTTTCAAAGAGCTAGCACAAATCGTGTTTGATTTAGAGTTCCAACTACATGTATCCATATAGGAGAAAACAGAGTGAAACCGAAACATGAAAACGGTTACTGCAAAGGAACGGTTTAACCTAGGAGAACGAAATTTGGTGAGCCAAGTGGGACTGTTGTACTGATCATTACCTGCAAGTATCATCAAGATTGGGTGCAAAATTTTTGCTGAGATTTCAGGAACTCGTCGTTTTTTGAAGCTTGGCAACCCCTTTCAATGAAAGTGATTATCGTCAGTCTCTGCTTGGGGCTACTTCAATAGGACACAAAACGTAGCGGTACAACTTGGAACTACATTATTGTGCCAAGTTTCAAAGAGCTAGCACAAACCGTGTTTGATTTAGAGTTCCAACTACATGTATCCATTTAGGAGAAAACAGAGTGAAACCTAAAAAGAAAACGCTTACTGCAAAGGTACGGTTAACCTAGAAGAACGAAATTTGGTGAGACAAGTGGGATTGGTGTACTGATCATTACCTGCCATTATCATCAAGATTGGGTGAAAAAATGTTTTGCTGAGATTCCGGAAACTCTTGTTTTTGGAAGCTTGGCAACCCCTTTCAATGAAAGTGATTATCGTCAGTCTCTGCTTGGGGCTACTTCAATAGGACACAAACCATAGTGATAGAACTTGGAACTACATTATTGTTCCAAGTTTCAATGAGCTAGCACAAACCGTGTTTGATTTAGAGTTCCAAATACATGTATCTACATGTATCCATATAGGAGAAAACAGAGTGAAACCTAAAAATGAAAACGGTTACTGCAAAGGAACAGTTTAACCTAGAAGAACGAAATTTGGTGAGCCAAGTGGGATTGGAGTACTGATCATTACCTGCCAGTATCATCAAGATTGGGTGAAAAAATGTTTGCTGAGATTTCAGGAAACTCGTAGTTTTTTGGAAGCTTGGCAACCCCTTTCAATGAAAGTGATTATCGTCAGTCTCTGCTTGGGGCTACGTCAATAGGACACAAACCATAGCGATAGAACTTGGAACTACATTATTGTGCCAAGTTTCAAAGAGCCAGCACAAACCGTGTTTGATTTAGAGTTCCAACTACATGTATCCATATAGGGGAAAACAGAGTGAAACATAAACATGAAAACGGTTACTGCAAAGGAACGGTTTAACCTAGAAGAACGAAATTTGGTGAGCCAAGTGGGATTCTTGTACTGATCATTACCTGCCAGTATCATCAAGACTGGGTGAAAAAATGTTTGCTGAGATTTCAGGAAACTCATAGTTTTTTGGAAGCTTGGCAACCCCTTTCAATGAAAGTGATTCTCGTCAGTCTCTGCTTGGGGCTACTTCAATAGGACACAAACCGTAGCGATAGAACTTGGAACTACATTATTGTGCCAAGTTTCAAAGAGCCAGCACAAACCGTGTTTGATTTAGAGTTCCAACTACATGTATCCATATAGGAGAAAACAGTGAATCCTAAAAATGAAAACGGTTACTGCAAACAAACGGTTTAACCCAGAAGAACGAAATTTGGTGAGCCAAGTGGGACTGTTGTACTGATCATTACCTGCCAGTGTCATCAAGACTGGGTGAAAAAATGTTTCCTGATATTTCAGGAAACTCGTAGTTTTTTGGAAGCTGGGCAACCCCTTTCAATGAAAGTGATTCTCGTGAGTCTCTGCTTGGGGCTACTTCAATAGTACACAAACCATAGCGATAGAACTTGGAACTACATTATTGTGCCAAGTTTCAAAGAGCTAGCACAAACCGTGTTTGATTTAGAGTTCCAAATACATGTATCCATATAGGAGAAAACAGAGTGAAACCTAAACATGCAAACGTTTACTGCAAATGAACGGTTTAACCTAGAAGAACGAAATTTGGTGAGCCAAGTGGGATTGGTGTACTGATCATTACCTGCCAGTATCATCAAGTTTGGGTGAAAAAATGTTTGCTGAGATTTCAGGAAACTCGTAGTTTTTTGGAAGCTGGGCAACCCATTTTAATGAAAGTGATTCTCGTCCGTCTTTGCTTGGGGTACTTCAATAGGACACAAACCATAACGATAGAACTTGGAACTACATTATTGTGCCTAGTTTCAAAGAGCTAGCTCAAACCGTGTTTGATTTAGAGTTCCAACTACATGTATCCATATAGGAGAAAACAGAGTGAAACCTAAACATGTAAACGGTTACTGCAAAGGAACGGTTTATCCTAGAAGAACGAAATTTGGTGAGCCAAGTGGGATTGGTGTACTGATCATTACCTGCCAGTATCATCAAGTTTGGGTGAAAAAATATTTGCTGAGATTTCAGGAAACTCGTAGTTTTTTGGAAGCTGGGCAACCCATTTTAATGAAAGTGATTCTCGTCCGTCTTTGCTTGGGGTACTTCAATAGGACACAAACCATAACGATAGAACTTGGAACTACATTATTGTGCCTAGTTTCAAAGAGCTAGCTCAAACCGTGTTTGATTTAGAGTTCCAACTACATGTATCCATATAGGAGAAAACAGAGTGAAACCTAAACATGTAAACGGTTACTGCAAAGGAACGGTTTATCCTAGAAGAACGAAATTTGGTGAGGCAATTGGGAGTGTTGTACTGTTCATTACCTGCGAGTATCATCAAGATTGGGTGAAAAAATGTTTGCTGAGATTTCAGGAAACTCGTCGTTTTTTGGAAGCTTGGCAACCCCTTTCAATGAAAGTGATTATCGTCAGTCTCTGCTTGGTTCTATTCAATAGGACACAAACCATAGCGATTGCACTTGGAACAACATTATTGTGCCAAGTTTCAAAGAGCTAGCACAAACCGTGTTTGATTTAGAGTTCCAACTACATGTATCCATATAGGAGAAAAGAGAGTGAAACCTAAACATGAAAATGGCTACTGCAAACAAATGGTTTAACCTTGAAGAACGAAATTTGGTGAGCCAAGTGAAAATGGGGTAGTGATCATTACCTGCCAGTATCATCAAGATTTTGTGAAAAAATGTTTGCTGAGATTTTCGGAAACTCGTAGTTTTTCGGAAGCTTGGCAACCCCTTTCAATGAAAGTGATTCTCGTCAGTCTCTGCTTGGGGCTACTTCAATAGGACACAAACCATAGCGATAGAACTTGGAACTACATTATTGTGCCAAGTTTCAAAGAGCCAGCACAAACCGTGTTTGATTTAGAGTTCCAACTGCATGTATCCATATAGGAGAAAACAGAGTGAAACCTAAATATGAAAACGGTTACTGCAAAGGAACGGATTAACCTAGAAGAATGAAATTTGGTGAGCCAAGTGGAATTTGTGTACTGATGATTACCTGGCAGTATCATCAAGATTGGGTGAAAACATGTTTGCTGAGATTTCAGGAAACTGGTAGTTTTCAGGAAGCTTGGCAACCCCTTTCAATGAAAGTGATTTTCGTCAGTCTCTGTTTGGGGCTACTTCAATAGGACACAAACCATAGCGATAGAACTTGGAACTACATTATTGTGCCAAGTTTCAAAGAGCTAGCACAAACCGTGTTTGATTTAGAGTTCCAACTACATGTATCCATATAGGAGAAAACAGAGTGAAACCTAAATATGAAAACGGTTACTGCAAAGGAACGGTTTAACCTAGGAGAACGAAATTTTGTGAGCCAAGTGGCACTGTTGTACTGATCATTACCTGCCAGTATCATCAAGACTGGGTGAAAAAATGTTTGCTGAGATTTCAGGAAACTCGTAGTTTTTTGGAAGCTTGGCAACCCCTTTCAATGAAAGTGATTCTCGTCAGTCTCTGCTTGGGGCTACTTCAATAGGACACAATGCGTAGCGATAGAACTTGGAACTACATTATTGTGCCAAGTTTCAAAGAGCTAGCACAAACCGTGTTTGATTTAGAGTTCCAACTACATGTATCCATATAGGAGAAAACAGAGTGAAACCTAAATATGAAAACGGTTACTGCAAAGGAACGGTTTAACCTAGGAGAACGAAATTTTGTGAGCCAAGTGGCACTGTTGTACTGATCATTACCTGCCAGTATCATCAAGATTGGGTGCAAAAATGTTTGCTGAGATTTCAGGAAACTCGTAGTTTTTTGGAAGCTTGGCAACCCCTTTCAATGAAAGTGATTCTCGTCAGTCTCTGCTTGGGGCTACTTCAATAGGGACAGAAACCATAGCGATAGAACTTGGAACTACATTATTTTGCCAAGTTTCAAAGAGCTACCACAAACCGTGTTTCATTTAGAGTTCCAACTACATGTATCCATATAAGAGAAAACAGAGTGAAACCTAAACATGAAAACGGTTAGCGCAAAGGAACGGTTTAACCTAGAAGAACGAAATTTGGTGAGCCAAGTGGGACTGTTGTACTGATCATTACCTTCAAGTATCATCAAGATTGGGTGAAAAAATGTTTGCTGAGATTTCAGGAAACTCGTAGTTTTTTGGAAGCTTGGCAACCCCTTTCAATGAAAGTGATTTTCGTCAGTTTCTGCTTGGTTCTATTCAATAGGACACAAACCATAGCGATAGAACTTGTAACTACATTATTGTGCCAAGTTTCAAAGAGCTTGCACAAACCGTGTTTGATTTAGAGTTCCAACTACATGTATCCATATAGGAGAAAACAGAGTGAAACCTAAACATGAAAACGGTTACTGCAAATAAACGGTTTAACCTAGAAGAACGAAATTTGGTGAGCCAAGTGGGATTGGTGTACTGATCATTACCTGCCAGTATCATCAAGACTGGGTGAAAAATGTTTGCTGAGATTTCAGGAAACTCGTAGTTTTTTGGAATCTTGGCAACCCCTTTCAATGAAAGTGATTCTCGTCAGTCTCTGCTTGGGGATACTTCAATAAGACACAAAGCGTAGCGATAGAACTTGGAACTACATTATTGTGCCAAGTTTCAAAGAGCTAGCACAAACCGTGTTTGATTTAGAGTTCCAACTACATGTATCCATATAGGAGAAAACAGAGTGAAACCTAAACATGAAAACGGTTACTGCAAAGGAACGATTTAACCTAGAAGAACGAAATTTGGTGAGCCAAGTGGAATTTGTGTACTGATGATTACCTGGCAGTATCATCAAAATTGGGTGAAAACATGTTTGCTGAGATTTCAGGAAACTCGTCGTTTTTTGGAAGCTTGGCAACCCCTTTCAATGAAAGTGATTATCGTCAGTCTCTGCTTGGGGCTACTTCAATAGGACACAAAGCGTAGCGATAGAACTTGGAACTACATTATTGTGCCAAGTTTCAAAGAGCTAGCACAAACCGTGTTTGATTTAGAGTTCCAACTACATGTATCCATATAGGAGAAAACAGAGTGAAACCTAAAAATGAACAAGGTTACTCCAAAGGAACAGTTTAACCTAGAAGAACGAAATTTGGTGAGCCAAGTGGGATTGGTGTTCTGATCATTACCTGCCAGTATCATCAAGATTGGGTGAAAAAATGTTTGCTGAGATTTCAGGAAACTCGTCGTTTTTTGGAAGCTTGGCAACCCCTTTCAATGAAAGTGATTCTCGTCAGTCTCTGCTTGGGGCCACTTCAATAGGACACAAAACGTAGCGATAGAACTTGGAACTACATTATTGTGCCAAGTTTCAAAGAGCTAGCACAAACCGCGTTTGATTTAGAGTTCCAACTACATGTATCCATTTAGGAGAAAACAGAGTGAAACCTAAAAATGAAAACGGTTACTGCAAAGGAACGGTTTAAACTAGAAGAACGAAATTTGGTGAGCCAAGTCTGATTGGTGTACTGATCATCACCTGCCAGTATCATCAAGATTGGGTGAAAAAATATTTGCTGAGATTTCAGGAAACTCGTAGTTTTTTGGAAGCTGGGCAACCCCTTTCAATGAACGTGATTCTCGTCAGTCTCTGCTTGGGTACTTCAATAGGACACAAACCATAAATGATAGAACTTGGAACTACATTATTGTGCCTAGTTTGAAAGAGCTAGCTCAAACCGTGTTTGATTTAGCGTTCCAACTACATGTATCCATATAGGAGAAAACAGAGTGAAACCTAAACATGAAAACGGTTACTGCAAATAAACGGTTTAACCTAGAAGAACGAAATTTGGTGAGCCAAGTGGGATTGTTGTACTGATCATTACATGCCAGTATCATCAAGACTGGGTGAAAAAATGTTTGCTGAGATTTCAGGAAACTGGTAGTTTTTAGGAAGCTTGGCAACCCCTTTCAATGAAAGTGATTCTCGTCAGTCTCTGCTTGGGGCTACTTCAATAGGACACAAACCATAGCGATAGAACTTGGAACTACATTATTGTGCCAAGTTTCAAAGAGCTAGCACAAACCGTGTTTGATTTAGAGTTCCAACTACATGTATCCATATAGGAGAAAACAGTGAAACCTAAAAATGAAAACGGTTACTGCAAATAAACGGTTTAACCTAGAAGAACGAAATTTGGTGAGCCAAGTGGAATTTGTGTACTTATGATTTCTTGCCAGTATCATCAAGATTGGGTGAAAAAATGTTTGCTGAGATTTCAGGAAACTGGTAGTTTTTTGGAAACTTGACAACCCCTTTCAATGAAAGTGATTCTCGTCAGTCTCTGCTTGGTTCTACTTCAATAGGACACAAACCGTAGCGATAGAACTTGGAACTACATTATTGTGCCAAGTTACAAAGAGCTAACACAAACCATGTTTGATTTAGAGTTCCAACTACATTTATCCATATAGGAGAAAACAGAGTGAAACCTAAAAATGAAATCGGTTACTGCAAAGGAACGGTTTAACCTAGAAGAACGAAATTTGTTGAGCCAAGTGGGATTGTTGTACTGATCATTACCTGCCAGTATCATCAAGACTGGGTGAAAATATGTTTGCTGAGATTTCAGGAAACTCATAGTTTTTTGGAAGCTTGGCAACCCCTTTCAATGAAAGTGATTCTCGTGAGTCTCTGCTTGGGGCTACTTCAATAGGACACAAACCATAGCGATAGAACTTGGAACTACATTATTGTGCCAAGTTTCAAAGAGCCAGCACAAACCGTGTTTGATTTAGAGTTCCAACTACATGTATCCATATAGGAGAAAACAGAGTGAAACCTAAATATGAAAACGGTTACTGCAAAGGAACGGTTTAACCTAGAAGAATGAAATTTGGTGAGCCAAGTGGAATTTGTGTACTGATGATTACCTGGCAGTATCATCAAGATTGGGTGAAAAAATGTTTGCTGAGATTTCAGGAAACTGGTAGTTTTTAGGAAGCTTGGCAACCCCTTTCAATGAAAGTGATTCTCGTCAGTCTCTGTTTGGGGCTACTTCAATCGGACACAAACCATAGCGATAGAACTTGGAACTACATTATTGTGCCAAGTTTCAAAGAGCTAGCACAAACCGTGTTTGATTTAGAGTTCCAACTACATGTATCCATATAGGAGAAAACAGAGTGAAACCTAAATATGAAAACGGTTACTGCAAAGGAACGGTTTAACCTAGGAGAACGAAATTTTGTGAGCCAAGTGGCACTGTTGTACTGATCATTACCTGCCAGTATCATCAAGATTGGGTGCAAAAATGTTTGCTGAGATTTCAGGAAACTCGTAGTTTTTTGGAAGCTTGGCAACCCCTTTCAATGAAAGTGATTCTCGTCAGTCTCTGCTTGGGGCTACTTCAATAGGACACAAACCATAGCGATAGAACTTGGAACTACATTATTGTGCCAAGTTTCAAAGAGCCAGCACAAACCGTGTTTGATTTAGAGTTCCAACTACATGTATCCATATAGGAGAAAACAGAGTGAAACCTAAAAAATGAAAACGTTTACTGCAAAGGAAAGGTTTAACCTAGAAGAACAAAATTTGGTGAGCCAAGTGGGATTGGTGTACTGATCATTACCTGCCAGTATCATCAAGATTGGGTGCAAAAATTTTTGCTGATTTTTCCGGAAACTCTTGTTTTTTGGAAGCTTGGCAACCCCTTTCAATGAAAGTGATTCTCGTCAGTATCTGCTTGGGGCTACTTCAATAGGACAGAAACCATAGCGATACAACTTGGAACTACATTATTGTGCCAAGTTTCAAAGAGCTAGCACAAACCGTGTTTCATTTAGAGTTCCAACTACATGTATCCATATAAGAGAAAACAGAGTGAAACCTAAACATGAAAACGGTTAGCGCAAAGGAACGGTTTAACCTAGAAGAACCAAATTTGGTGAGCCACGTGGGACTGTTGTACTGATCATTACCTTCAAGTATCATCAAGATTGGGTGAAAAAATGTTTGCTGAGATTTCAGGAAACTCGTAGTTTTTGGAAGCTTGGCAACCCCTTTCAATGAAAGTGATTATCGTCAGTCTCTGCTTGGTTCTATTCAATAGGACACAAACCATAGCGATAGAACTTGTAACTACATTATTGTGCCAAGTTTCAAAGAGCTTGCACAAACCGTGTTTGATTTAGAGTTCCAACTACATGTATCCATATAGGAGAAAACAGAGTGAAACCTAAACATGAAAACGGTTACTGCAAAGGAACCGTTTAACCTAGAAGAACAAAATTTGGTGAGCCAAGTGGGATTGGTGTACTGATCATTACCTGCCTGTATCATCAAGATTGGGTGAAAAAATGTTTGCTGATTTTTCCGTAAACACTTGTTTTTTGGAAGCTGGGCAACCCCTTTCAATGAAAGTGATTCTCGTCAGTCTCTGCTTGGGGCTACTTCAATAGGACACAAACCATAGCTATAGAACTTGGAACTACATTATTGTGCCAAGTTTCAAAGAGCTAGCACAAACCGTGTTTGATTTAGAGTTCCAACTACATGTATCCATATAGGAGAAAACAGAGTGAAACCTAAACATGAAAACGGTTACTGCAAAGGAACGGTTTAACCTAGAAGAACGAAATTTGGTGAGCCAAGTGGAATTTGTGTACTGATGATTACCTGGCAGTATCATCAAGATTGGGTGAAAACATGTTTGCTGAGATTTCAGGAAACTGGTAGTTTTTAGGAAGCTTGGCAACCCCTTTCAATGAAAGTGATTCTCGTCAGTCTCTGTTTGGGGCTACTTCAATAGGACACAAACCGTAGCGATAGAACTTGGAACTACATTATTGTGCCAAGTTTCAAAGAGCTAGCACAAACCGTGTTTGATTTAGAGTTCCAACTACATGTATCCATATAGGAGAAAACAGAGTGAAACCTAAAAATGAACAAGGTTACTGCAAAGGAACAGTTTAACCTAGAAGAACGAAATTTGGTGAGCCAAGTGGGATTGGTGTTCTGATCATTACCTGCCAGTATCATCAAGATTTTGTGAAAAAATGTTTGCTGAGATTTCAGGAAACTCGTCGTTTTTTGGAAGCTTGGCAACCCCTTTCAATGAAAGTGATTATCGTCAGTCTCTGCTTGGGGCTACTTCAATAGGACACAAAGCGTAGCGATAGAACTTGGAACTACATTATTGTGCCAAGTTTCAAAGAGCTAGCACAAACCGTGTTTGATTTAGAGTTCCAACTACATGTATCCATTTAGGAGAAAACAGAGTGAAACCTAAAAATGAAAACGGTTACTGCAAAGGAACGGTTTAACCTAGAAGAACGAAATTTGGTGAGCCAAGTCTGATTGGTGTACTGATGATTACATGCCAGTATCATCAAGATTGGGTGAAAAAATATTTGCTGAGATTTCAGGAAACTCGTAGTTTTTTGGAAGCTGGGCAACCCCTTTCAATGAAAGTGATTCTCGTCAGTCTCTGCTTGGGTACTTCAATAGGACACAAACCATAATGATAGAACTTGGAACTACATTATTGTGCCTAGTTTCAAAGAGCTAGCTCAAACCGTGTTTGATTTAGCGTTCCAACTACATGTATCCATGTAGTAGAAAACAGAGTGAAACCTAAACATGAAAACGGTAACTGCAAATAAACCGTTTAACCTAGAAGAACGAAATTTGGTGAGCCAAGTGGGATTGTTGTACTGATCATTACATGCCTGTATCATCAAGACTGGGTCAAAAAATGTTTGCTGAGATTTCAGGAATCTGGTAGTTTTTAGGAAGCTTGGCAACCCCTTTCAATGAAAGTGATTCTCGTCAGTCTCTGTTTGGGGCTACTTCAATAGGACACAAAACATAGCGATAGAACTTGGAACTACATTATTGTGCCAAGTTTCAAAGAGCTAGCACAAACCGTGTTTGATTTAGAGTTCCAACTACATGTATCCATATAGGAGAAAACAGTGAGACCTAAAAATGAAAACGGTTACTGCAAATAAAGGGTTTAACCTAGAAGAACGAAATTTGGTGAGCCAAGTGGAATTTGTGTACTTATGATTTCCTGCCAGTATCATCAAGATTGGGTGAAAAAATGTTTGCTGAGATTTCTGGAAACTGGTAGTTTTTTGGAAGCTTGGCAACCCCTTTCAATGAAAGTGATTCTCGTCAGTCTCTGCTTGGTTCTACTTCAATAGGACACAAAGCGTAGCGATAGAACTTATAACTACATTATTGTGCCAAGTTACAAAGAGCTAGCACAAACCATGTTTGATTTAGAGTTCCAACTACATGTATCCATATAGGAGAAAACAGAGTGAAACCTAAACATGAAAATGGTTACTGCAAAGGAACGGTTTATCCTAGAAGAACGAAATTTGGTGAGCCAAGTGGAATTTGTGTACTGATGATTACCTGGCAGTATCATCAAGATTGGGTGAAAAAATGTTTGCTGAGATTTCAGGAAACTTGTAGTTTTTAGGATGCTTGGCAACCCCTTTCAATGAAAGTGATTCTCGTCAGTCTCTGGGGCTACTTCAATAGGACACAAACCATAGCGATAGATCTTGGAACTACATTATTGTGCCAAGTTTCAAAGAGCTAGCACAAACCGTGTTTGATTTAGAGTTCCAACTACATGTATCCATATAGGAGAAAACAGAGTGAAACCTAAATATGAAAATGGTTACTGCAAAGGAACGGTTTAACCTAGGAGAACGAAATTTGGTGAGCCAAGTGGGACTGTTTTACTGATCATTACCTGCAAGTATCATCAAGATTGGGTGCAAAAATGTTTGCTGAGATTTCAGGAAACTCGTAGTTTTTGGAAGCTGGGCAACCCCTTTCAATGAAAGTGATTCTCGTCAGTCTCTGCTTGGGTACTTCAATAGGACACAAACCATAATGATAGAACTTGGAACTACATTATTGTGCCTAGTTTCAAACTGCTAGCTCAAACCGTGTTTGATTTAGCGTTCCAACTACATGTTTCCATATAGGAGAAAACAGAGTGAAACCTAAACATGAAAATGGTTACTGCAAAGGAACGGTTTATCCTAGAAGAACGAAATTTGGTGAGCCAAGTGGAATTTGTGTACTGATGATTACCTGGCAGTATCATCAAGATTGGGTGAAAAAATGTTTGCTGAGATTTCAGGAAACTCGTAGTTTTTTGGAAGCTTGGCAACCCCTTTTAATGAAAGTGATTCTCGTCAGTCTCTGCTTGGGGCTACTTCAATAGGACACAATCCATCGCGATAGAACTTGGAACTACATTATTGTGCCAAGTTTCAAAGAGCTAGCACAAACCGTGTCTGATTTAGAGTTCCAACTACATGTATCCGTATAGGAGAAAACAGAGTGAAACCTAAAAATGAACAAGGTTACTGCAAAGGAACGGTTGAACCTAGAAGAACGAAATTTGATGAGCCAAGTGGGATTGGTGTACTGATCATTACCTGCCAGTATCATCAAGATTGGGTGAAAAAATATTTGCTGAGATTTCCGGAAACTCGTAGTTTTTAGGAAGCTGGGCAACCCCTTTCAATGAAAGTGATTCTCGTCAGTCTCTGCTTGGGGCTACTTCAATAGGACACAAACCATAGCGATACAACTTGGAACTACATTATTGTGCCAAGTTTCAAAGAGCTAGCACAAATCGTGTTTGATTTAGAGTTCCAACTACATGTATCCATATAGGAGAAAACAGAGTGAAACCGAAACATGAAAACGGTTACTGCAAAGGAACGGTTTAACCTAGGAGAACGAAATTTGGTGAGCCAAGTGGGACTGTTGTACTGATCATTACCTGCAAGTATCATCAAGATTGGGTGCAAAAATTATTGCTGAGATTTCAGGAAACTCGTCGTTTTTTGGAAGCTTGGCAACCCCTTTCAATGAAAGTGATTATCGTCAGTCTCTGCTTGGGGATACTTCAATAGGACACAAAACGTAGCGGTAGAACTTGGAACTACATTATTGTGCCAAGTTTCAAAGAGCTAGCACAAACCGTGTTTGATTTAGAGTTCCAACTACATGTATCCATTTAGGAGAAAACAGAGTGAAACCTAAAAATGAAAACGCTTACTGCAAAGGTACGGTTTAACCTAGAAGAACGAAATTTGGTGAGACAAGTGGGATTGGTGTACTGATCATTACCTGCCAGTATCATCAAGATTGGGTGAAAAAATGTTTGCTGAGATTTCCGGAAACTCTTGTTTTTTGGAAGCTTGGCAACCCCTTTCAATGAAAGTGATTATCGTCAGTCTCTGCTTGGGGCTACTTCAATAGGACACAAACCATAGTGATAGAACTTGGAACTACATTATTGTTCCAAGTTTCAAAGAGCTAGCACAAACCGTGTTTGATTTAGAGTTCCAAATACATGTATCCATATAGGAGAAAACAGAGTGAAACCTAAAAATGAAAACGGTTACTGCAAAGGAACGGTTTAACCTAGAAGAACGAAATTTGGTGAGCCAAGTCTGATTGGTGTACTGATGATTACATGCCAGTATCATCAAGATTGGGTGAAAAAATATTTGCTGAGATTTCAGGAAACTCGTAGTTTTTTGGAAGCTGGGCAACCCCTTTCAATGAAAGTGATTCTCGTCAGTCTCTGCTTGGGTACTTCAATAGGACACAAACCATAATGATAGAACTTGGAACTACATTATTGTGCCTAGTTTCAAAGAGCTAGCTCAAACCGTGTTTGATTTAGCGTTCCAACTACATGTATCCATGTAGTAGAAAACAGAGTGAAACCTAAACATGAAAACGGTAACTGCAAATAAACCGTTTAACCTAGAAGAACGAAATTTGGTGAGCCAAGTGGGATTGTTGTACTGATCATTACATGCCTGTATCATCAAGACTGGGTCAAAAAATGTTTGCTGAGATTTCAGGAATCTGGTAGTTTTTAGGAAGCTTGGCAACCCCTTTCAATGAAAGTGATTCTCGTCAGTCTCTGTTTGGGGCTACTTCAATAGGACACAAAACATAGCGATAGAACTTGGAACTACATTATTGTGCCAAGTTTCAAAGAGCTAGCACAAACCGTGTTTGATTTAGAGTTCCAACTACATGTATCCATATAGGAGAAAACAGTGAGACCTAAAAATGAAAACGGTTACTGCAAATAAAGGGTTTAACCTAGAAGAACGAAATTTGGTGAGCCAAGTGGAATTTGTGTACTTATGATTTCCTGCCAGTATCATCAAGATTGGGTGAAAAAATGTTTGCTGAGATTTCTGGAAACTGGTAGTTTTTTGGAAGCTTGGCAACCCCTTTCAATGAAAGTGATTCTCGTCAGTCTCTGCTTGGTTCTACTTCAATAGGACACAAAGCGTAGCGATAGAACTTATAACTACATTATTGTGCCAAGTTACAAAGAGCTAGCACAAACCATGTTTGATTTAGAGTTCCAACTACATGTATCCATATAGGAGAAAACAGAGTGAAACCTAAACATGAAAATGGTTACTGCAAAGGAACGGTTTATCCTAGAAGAACGAAATTTGGTGAGCCAAGTGGAATTTGTGTACTGATGATTACCTGGCAGTATCATCAAGATTGGGTGAAAAAATGTTTGCTGAGATTTCAGGAAACTTGTAGTTTTTAGGATGCTTGGCAACCCCTTTCAATGAAAGTGATTCTCGTCAGTCTCTGGGGCTACTTCAATAGGACACAAACCATAGCGATAGATCTTGGAACTACATTATTGTGCCAAGTTTCAAAGAGCTAGCACAAACCGTGTTTGATTTAGAGTTCCAACTACATGTATCCATATAGGAGAAAACAGAGTGAAACCTAAATATGAAAATGGTTACTGCAAAGGAACGGTTTAACCTAGGAGAACGAAATTTGGTGAGCCAAGTGGGACTGTTTTACTGATCATTACCTGCAAGTATCATCAAGATTGGGTGCAAAAATGTTTGCTGAGATTTCAGGAAACTCGTAGTTTTTGGAAGCTGGGCAACCCCTTTCAATGAAAGTGATTCTCGTCAGTCTCTGCTTGGGTACTTCAATAGGACACAAACCATAATGATAGAACTTGGAACTACATTATTGTGCCTAGTTTCAAACTGCTAGCTCAAACCGTGTTTGATTTAGCGTTCCAACTACATGTTTCCATATAGGAGAAAACAGAGTGAAACCTAAACATGAAAATGGTTACTGCAAAGGAACGGTTTATCCTAGAAGAACGAAATTTGGTGAGCCAAGTGGAATTTGTGTACTGATGATTACCTGGCAGTATCATCAAGATTGGGTGAAAAAATGTTTGCTGAGATTTCAGGAAACTCGTAGTTTTTTGGAAGCTTGGCAACCCCTTTTAATGAAAGTGATTCTCGTCAGTCTCTGCTTGGGGCTACTTCAATAGGACACAATCCATCGCGATAGAACTTGGAACTACATTATTGTGCCAAGTTTCAAAGAGCTAGCACAAACCGTGTCTGATTTAGAGTTCCAACTACATGTATCCGTATAGGAGAAAACAGAGTGAAACCTAAAAATGAACAAGGTTACTGCAAAGGAACGGTTGAACCTAGAAGAACGAAATTTGATGAGCCAAGTGGGATTGGTGTACTGATCATTACCTGCCAGTATCATCAAGATTGGGTGAAAAAATATTTGCTGAGATTTCCGGAAACTCGTAGTTTTTAGGAAGCTGGGCAACCCCTTTCAATGAAAGTGATTCTCGTCAGTCTCTGCTTGGGGCTACTTCAATAGGACACAAACCATAGCGATACAACTTGGAACTACATTATTGTGCCAAGTTTCAAAGAGCTAGCACAAATCGTGTTTGATTTAGAGTTCCAACTACATGTATCCATATAGGAGAAAACAGAGTGAAACCGAAACATGAAAACGGTTACTGCAAAGGAACGGTTTAACCTAGGAGAACGAAATTTGGTGAGCCAAGTGGGACTGTTGTACTGATCATTACCTGCAAGTATCATCAAGATTGGGTGCAAAAATTATTGCTGAGATTTCAGGAAACTCGTCGTTTTTTGGAAGCTTGGCAACCCCTTTCAATGAAAGTGATTATCGTCAGTCTCTGCTTGGGGATACTTCAATAGGACACAAAACGTAGCGGTAGAACTTGGAACTACATTATTGTGCCAAGTTTCAAAGAGCTAGCACAAACCGTGTTTGATTTAGAGTTCCAACTACATGTATCCATTTAGGAGAAAACAGAGTGAAACCTAAAAATGAAAACGCTTACTGCAAAGGTACGGTTTAACCTAGAAGAACGAAATTTGGTGAGACAAGTGGGATTGGTGTACTGATCATTACCTGCCAGTATCATCAAGATTGGGTGAAAAAATGTTTGCTGAGATTTCCGGAAACTCTTGTTTTTTGGAAGCTTGGCAACCCCTTTCAATGAAAGTGATTATCGTCAGTCTCTGCTTGGGGCTACTTCAATAGGACACAAACCATAGTGATAGAACTTGGAACTACATTATTGTTCCAAGTTTCAAAGAGCTAGCACAAACCGTGTTTGATTTAGAGTTCCAAATACATGTATCCATATAGGAGAAAACAGAGTGAAACCTAAAAATGAAAACGGTTACTGCAAAGGAACGGTTTAACCTAGAAGAACGAAATTTGGTGAGCCAAGTGGGATTGGAGTACTGATCATTACCTGCCAGTATCATCAAGATTGGGTGAAAAAATGTTTGCTGAGATTTCAGGAAACTCGTAGTTTTTTGGAAGCTTGGCAACCCCTTTCAATGAAAGTGATTATCGTCAGTCTCTGCTTGGGGCTACGTCAATAGGACACAAACCATAGCGATAGAACTTGGAACTACATTATTGTGCCAAGTTTCAAAGAGCCAGCACAAACCGTGTTTGATTTAGAGTTCCAACTACATGTATCCATATAGGGGAAAACAGAGTGAAACATAAAAATGAAAACGGTTACTGCAAAGGAACGGTTTAACCTAGAAGAACGAAATTTGGTGAGCCAAGTGGGATTCTTGTACTGATCATTACCTGCCAGTATCATCAAGACTGGGTGAAAAAATGTTGGCTGAGATTTCAGGAAACTCGTAGTTTTTTGGAAGCTTGGCAACCCCTTTCAATGAAAGTGATTCTCGTCAGTCTCTGCTTGGGGCTACTTCAATAGGACACAAACCGTAGCGATAGAACTTGGAACTACATTATTGTGCCAAGTTTCAAAGAGCTAGCACAAACCGTGTTTGATTTAGAGTTCCAACTACATGTATCCATATAGGAGAATACAGTGAATCCTAAAAATGAAAACGGTTACTGCAAACAAACGGTTTAACCCAGAAGAACGAAATTTGGTGAGCCAAGTGGGACTGTTGTACTGATCATTACCTGCCAGTGTCATCAAGACTGGGTGAAAAAATGTTTCCTGATATTTCAGGAAACTCGTAGTTTTTTGGAAGCTGGGCAACCCCTTTCAATGAAAGTGATTCTCGTGAGTCTCTGCTTGGGGCTACTTCAATAGGACACAAACCATAGCGATAGAACTTGGAACTACATTATTGTGCCAAGTTTCAAAGAGCTAGCACAAACCGTGTTTGATTTAGAGTTCCAAATACATGTATCCATATAGGAGAAAACAGAGTGAAACCTAAACATGAAAACGGTTACTGCAAAGGAACGGTTTAACCTAGAAGAACGAAATTTGGTGAGCCAAGTGGAATTTGTGTACTGATGATTACCTGGCAGTATCATCAAGATTGGGTGAAAAAATGTTTGCTGAGGTTTCAGGAAACTGGTAGTTTTTTGGAAGCTGGGCAACCCATTTCAATGAAAGTGATTCTCGTCAGTCTGCTTGGGGCTACTTCAATAGGACACAAACCATAGCGATAGATCTTGGAACTACATTATTGTGCCAAGTTTCAAAGAGCTAGCACAAACCGTGTTTGATTTAGAGTTCCAACTACATGTATCCATATAGGAGAAAACAGAGTGAAACCTAAACATGCAAACGTTTACTGCAAAGGAACGGTTTAACCTAGAAGAACAAAATTTGGTGAGCCAAGTGGGATTGGTGTACTGATCATTACCTGCCAGTATCATCAAGATTGGGTGAAAAAATGTTTGCTGAGATTTCCGGAAACTCTTGTTTTTTGGAAGCTTGGCAACCCCTTTCAATGAAAGTGATTCTCGTCAGTCTCTGCTTGGGGCTACTTCAGTAGGACACAAACCATAGCGATAGAACTTGGAACTACATTATTGTGGCAAGTTTCAAAGAGCTAGCACAAACCGTGTTTGATTTAGAGTTGCAACTACATGTATCCATATAGGAGAAAACAGAGTGAAACCTAAAAATGAACAAGGTTACTGCAAAGGAACGGTTTAACCTAGAAGAACGAAATTTGGTGAGCCAAGTGGGATTGGTGTACTGATCATTACCTGCCAGTATCATCAAGTTTGGGTGAAAAAATGTTTGCTGAGATTTCAGGAAACTCGTAGTTTTTTGGAAGCTGGGCAACCCATTTTAATGAAAGTGATTCTCGTCCGTCTTTGCTTGGGGTACTTCAATAGGACACAAACCATAACGATAGAACTTGGAACTACATTATTGTGCCTAGTTTCAAAGAGCTAGCTCAAACCGTGTTTGATTTAGAGTTCCAACTACATGTATCCATATAGGAGAAAACAGAGTGAAACCTAAACATGTAAACGGTTACTGCAAAGGAACGGTTTATCCTAGAAGAACGAAATTTGGTGAGCCAATTGGGAGTGTTGTACTGTTCATTACCTGCGAGTATCATCAAGATTGGGTGAAAAAATGTTTGCTGAGATTTCAGGAAACTCGTCGTTTTTTGGAAGCTTGGCAACCCCTTTCAATGAAAGTGATTATCGTCAGTCTCTGCTTGGTTCTATTCAATAGGACACAAACCATAGCGATTGAACTTGGAACAACATTATTGTGCCAAGTTTCAAAGAGCTAGCACAAACCGTGTTTGATTTAGAGTTCCAAATACATGTATCCATATAGGAGAAAAGAGAGTGAAACCTAAAAATGAAAACGGTTACTGCAAAGGAACGGTTTAACCTAGAAGAACGAAATTTGGTGAGCCAAGTGGGATTGGAGTACTGATCATTACCTGCCAGTATCATCAAGATTGGGTGAAAAAATGTTTGCTGAGATTTCAGGAAACTCGTAGTTTTTTGGAAGCTTGGCAACCCCTTTCAATGAAAGTGATTATCGTCAGTCTCTGCTTGGGGCTACGTCAATAGGACACAAACCATAGCGATAGAACTTGGAACTACATTATTGTGCCAAGTTTCAAAGAGCCAGCACAAACCGTGTTTGATTTAGAGTTCCAACTACATGTATCCATATAGGGGAAAACAGAGTGAAACATAAAAATGAAAACGGTTACTGCAAAGGAACGGTTTAACCTAGAAGAACGAAATTTGGTGAGCCAAGTGGGATTCTTGTACTGATCATTACCTGCCAGTATCATCAAGACTGGGTGAAAAAATGTTGGCTGAGATTTCAGGAAACTCGTAGTTTTTTGGAAGCTTGGCAACCCCTTTCAATGAAAGTGATTCTCGTTAGTCTCTGCTTGGGGCTACTTCAATAGGACACAAACCGTAGTGATAGAACTTGGAACTACATTATTGTGCCAAGTTTCAAAGAGCTAGCACAAACCGTGTTTGATTTAGAGTTCCAACTACATGTATCCATATAGGAGAATACAGTGAATCCTAAAAATGAAAACGGTTACTGCAAACAAACGGTTTAACCCAGAAGAACGAAATTTGGTGAGCCAAGTGGGACTGTTGTACTGATCATTACCTGCCAGTGTCATCAAGACTGGGTGAAAAAATGTTTCCTGATATTTCAGGAAACTCGTAGTTTTTTGGAAGCTGGGCAACCCCTTTCAATGAAAGTGATTCTCGTGAGTCTCTGCTTGGGGCTACTTCAATAGGACACAAACCATAGCGATAGAACTTGGAACTACATTATTGTGCCAAGTTTCAAAGAGCTAGCACAAACCGTGTTTGATTTAGAGTTCCAAATACATGTATCCATATAGGAGAAAACAGAGTGAAACCTAAACATGAAAACGGTTACTGCAAAGGAACGGTTTAACATAGAAGAACGAAATTTGGTGAGCCAAGTGGAATTTGTGTACTGATGATTACCTGGCAGTATCATCAAGATTGGGTGAAAAAATGTTTGCTGAGGTTTCAGGAAACTGGTAGTTTTTTGGAAGCTGGGCAACCCATTTCAATGAAAGTGATTCTCGTCAGTCTGCTTGGGGCTACTTCAATAGGACACAAACCATAGCGATAGATCTTGGAACTACATTATTGTGCCAAGTTTCAAAGAGCTAGCACAAACCGTGTTTGATTTAGAGTTCCAACTACATGTATCCATATAGGAGAAAACAGAGTGAAACCTAAACATGCAAACGTTTACTGCAAAGGAACGGTTTAACCTAGAAGAACAAAATTTGGTGAGCCAAGTGGGATTGGTGTACTGATCATTACCTGCCAGTATCATCAAGATTGGGTGAAAAAATGTTTGCTGAGATTTCCGGAAACTCTTGTTTTTTGGAAGCTTGGCAACCCCTTTCAATGAAAGTGATTCTCGTCAGTCTCTGCTTGGGGCTACTTCAGTAGGACACAAACCATAGCGATAGAACTTGGAACTACATTATTGTGTCAAGTTTCAAAGCGCTAGCACAAACCGTGTTTGATTTAGAGTTGCAACTACATGTATCCATATAGGAGAAAACAGAGTGAAACCTAAAAATGAACAAGGTTACTGCAAAGGAACGGTTTAACCTAGAAGAACGAAATTTGGTGAGCCAAGTGGGATTGGTGTACTGATCATTACCTGCCAGTATCATCAAGTTTGGGTGAAAAAATGTTTGCTGAGATTTCAGGAAACTCGTAGTTTTTTGGAAGCTGGGCAACCCATTTTAATGAAAGTGATTCTCGTCCGTCTTTGCTTGGGGTACTTCAATAGGACACAAACCATAACGATAGAACTTGGAACTACATTATTGTGCCTAGTTTCAAAGAGCTAGCTCAAACCGTGTTTGATTTAGAGTTCCAACTACATGTATCCATATAGGAGAAAACAGAGTGAAACCTAAACATGTAAACGGTTACTGCAAAGGAACGGTTTATCCTAGAAGAACGAAATTTGGTGAGCCAATTGGGAGTGTTGTACTGTTCATTACCTGCGAGTATCATCAAGATTGGGTGAAAAAATGTTTGCTGAGATTTCAGGAAACTCGTCGTTTTTTGGAAGCTTGGCAACCCCTTTCAATGAAAGTGATTATCGTCAGTCTCTGCTTGGTTCTATTCAATAGGACACAAACCATAGCGATTGAACTTGGAACAACATTATTGTGCCAAGTTTCAAAGAGCTAGCACAAACCGTGTTTGATTTAGAGTTCCAACTACATGTATCCATATAGGAGAAAAGAGAGTGAAACCTAAACATGAAAATGGCTACTGCAAACGAATGGTTTAACCTTGAAGAACGAAATTTGGTGAGCCAAGTGAAAATGGGGTAGTGATCATTACCTGCCAGTATCATCAAGATTTTGTGAAAAAATGTTTGCTGAGATTTTCGGAAACTCGTAGTTTTTCGGAAGCTTGGCAACCCCTTTCAATGAAAGTGATTCTCGTCAGTCTCTGCTTGGGGCTACTTCAATAGGACACAAACCATAGCGATAGAACTTGGAACTACATTATTGTGCCAAGTTTCAAAGAGCCAGCACAAACCGTGTTTGATTTAGAGTTCCAACTGCATGTATCCATATAGGAGAAAACAGAGTGAAACCTAAATATGAAAACGGTTACTGCAAAGGAACGGTTTAACCTAGGAGAACGAAATTTTGTGAGCCAAGTGGCACTGTTGTACTGATCATTACCTGCCAGTATCATCAAGACTGGGTGAAAAAATGTTTGCTGAGATTTCAGGAAACTCGTAGTTTTTTGGAAGCTTGGCAACCCCTTTCAATGAAAGTGATTCTCGTCAGTCTCTGCTTGGGGCTACTTCAATAGGACACAAAGCGTAGCGATAGAACTTGGAACTACATTATTGTGCCAAGTTTCAATGAGCTAGCACAAACCGTGTTTGATTTAGAGTTCCAAATACATGTATCCATTTAGGAGAAAACAGAGTGAAACCTAAAATTGAAAACGTTTACTGCAAAGGAAAGGTTTAACCTAGAAGAACAAAATTTGGTGAGACAAGTGGGATTGGTGTACTGATCATTACCTGCCAGTATCATCAAGATTGGGTGAAAAAATGTTTGCTGATTTTTCCGGAAACTCTTGTTTTTTGGAAGCTTGGCAACCCCTTTCAATGAAAGTGATTCTCGTCAGTCTCTGCTTGGGGCTACTTCAATAGGACAGAAACCATAGCGATAGAACTTGGAACTACATTATTTTGCCAAGTTTCAAAGAGCTACCACAAACCGTGTTTCATTTAGAGTTCCAACTACATGTATCCATATAAGAGAAAACAGAGTGAAACCTAAACATGAAAACGGTTAGCGCAAAGGAACGGTTTAACCTAGAAGAACGAAATTTGGTGAGCCAAGTGGGACTGTTGTACTGATCATTACCTTCAAGTATCATCAAGATTGGGTGAAAAAATGTTTGCTGAGATTTCAGGAAACTCGTAGTTTTTTGGAAGCTTGGCAACCCCTTTCAATGAAAGTGATTTTCGTCAGTCTCTGCTTGGTTCTATTCAATAGGACACAAACCATAGCGATAGAACTTGTAACTACATTATTGTGCCAAGTTTCAAAGAGCTTGCACCAACCGTGTTTGATTTAGAGTTCCAACTACATGTATCCATATAGGAGAAAACAGAGTGAAACCTAAACATGAAAACGGTTACTGCAAATAAACGGTTTAACCTAAAAGAACGAAATTTGGTGAGCCAAGTGGGATTGTTGTACTGATCATTACATGCCAGTATCATCAAGACTGGGTCAAAAAATGTTTGCTGAGATTTCAGGAAACTGGTAGTTTTTAGGAAGCTTGGCAACCCCTTTCAATGAAAGTGATACTCGTCAGTCTCTGTTTGGGGCTACTTCAATAGGACACAAAACATAGCGATAGAACTTGGAACTACATTATTGTGCCAAGTTTCAAAGAGCTAGCACAAACCGTGTCTGATTTAGAGTTCCAACTACATGTATCCATATAGGAGAAAACAGTGAAACCTAAAAATGAACAAGGTTACTGCAAAGGAACGGTTGAACCTAGAAGAACGAAATTTGATGAGCCAAGTGGGATTGGTGTACTGATCATTACCTGCCAGTATCATCAAGATTGGGTGAAAAAATATTTGCTGAGATTTCCGGAAACTCGTAGTTTTTAGGAAGCTGGGCAACCCCTTTCAATGAAAGTGATTCTCGTCAGTCTCTGCTTGGGGCTACTTCAATAGGACACAAACCATAGCGATACAACTTGGAACTACATTATTGTGCCAAGTTTCAAAGAGCTAGCACAAACCGTGTTTGATTTAGAGTTCCAACTACATGTATCCATATAGGAGAAAAAAAGAGTGAAACCTAAAAATGAAAACGGTTACTGCAAAGGAACGGTTTAACCTAGGAGAACGAAATTTGTTGAGCCAAGTGGGATTGTTGTACTGATCATTACCTGCCAGTATCATCAAGACTGGGTGAAAATATGTTTGCTGAGATTTCAGGAAACTGGTAGTTTTTAGGAAGCTTGGCAACCCCTTTCAGTGAAAGTGATTCTCGTCAGTCTCTGCTTGGGGCTACTTCAATAGGACACAAACCATAGCGATAGAACTTGGAACGACATTATTGTGCCAAGTTTCAAAGAGCTAGCACAAACCGTGTTTGATTTAGAGTTCCAACTACATGTATCCATATAGGAGAAAACAGAGTGAAACCTAAACATGAAAACGGTTACTGCAAAGGAACGGTTTATCCTAGAAGAACGAAATTTGGTGAGCCAAGTGGAATTTGTGTACTGATGATTACCTGGCAGTATCATCAAGATTGGGTGAAAAAATGTTTGCTGAGATTTCAGGAAACTCGTAGTTTTTTGGAAGCTTGGCAACCCCTTTTAATGAAAGTGATTCTCGTCAGTCTCTGCTTGGGGCTACTTCAATAGGACACAATCCATCGCGATAGAACTTGGAACTACATTATTGTGCCAAGTTTCAAAGAGCTAGCACAAACCGTGTCTGATTTAGAGTTCCAACTACATGTATCCGTATAGGAGAAAACAGAGTGAAACCTAAAAATGAACAAGGTTACTGCAAAGGAACGGTTGAACCTAGAAGAACGAAATTTGATGAGCCAAGTGGGATTGGTGTACTGATCATTACCTGCCAGTATCATCAAGATTGGGTGAAAAAATATTTGCTGAGATTTCCGGAAACTCGTAGTTTTTAGGAAGCTGGGCAACCCCTTTCAATGAAAGTGATTCTCGTCAGTCTCTGCTTGGGGCTACTTCAATAGGACACAAACCATAGCGATACAACTTGGAACTACATTATTGTGCCAAGTTTCAAAGAGCTAGCACAAATCGTGTTTGATTTAGAGTTCCAACTACATGTATCCATATAGGAGAAAACAGAGTGAAACCGAAACATGAAAACGGTTACTGCAAAGGAACGGTTTAACCTAGGAGAACGAAATTTGGTGAGCCAAGTGGGACTGTTGTACTGATCATTACCTGCAAGTATCATCAAGATTGGGTGCAAAAATTATTGCTGAGATTTCAGGAAACTCGTCGTTTTTTGGAAGCTTGGCAACCCCTTTCAATGAAAGTGATTATCGTCAGTCTCTGCTTGGGGATACTTCAATAGGACACAAAACGTAGCGGTAGAACTTGGAACTACATTATTGTGCCAATTTTCAAAGAGCTAGCACAAACCGTGTTTGATTTAGAGTTCCAACTACATGTATCCATTTAGGAGAAAACAGAGTGAAACCTAAAAATGAAAACGCTTACTGCAAAGGTACGGTTTAACCTAGAAGAACGAAATTTGGTGAGACAAGTGGGATTGGTGTACTGATCATTACCTGCCAGTATCATCAAGATTGGGTGAAAAAATGTTTGCTGAGATTTCCGGAAACTCTTGTTTTTTGGAAGCTTGGCAACCCCTTTCAATGAAAGTGATTATCGTCAGTCTCTGCTTGGGGCTACTTCAATAGGACACAAACCATAGTGATAGAACTTGGAACTACATTATTGTTCCAAGTTTCAAAGAGCTAGCACAAACCGTGTTTGATTTAGAGTTCCAAATACATGTATCCATATAGGAGAAAACAGAGTGAAACCTAAAAATGAAAACGGTTACTGCAAAGGAACGGTTTAACCTAGAAGAACGAAATTTGGTGAGCCAAGTGGGATTGGAGTACTGATCATTACCTGCCAGTATCATCAAGATTGGGTGAAAAAATGTTTGCTGAGATTTCAGGAAACTCGTAGTTTTTTGGAAGCTTGGCAACCCCTTTCAATGAAAGTGATTATCGTCAGTCTCTGCTTGGGGCTACGTCAATAGGACACAAACCATAGCGATAGAACTTGGAACTACATTATTGTGCCAAGTTTCAAAGAGCCAGCACAAACCGTGTTTGATTTAGAGTTCCAACTACATGTATCCATATAGGGGAAAACAGAGTGAAACATAAAAATGAAAACGGTTACTGCAAAGGAACGGTTTAACCTAGAAGAACGAAATTTGGTGAGCCAAGTGGGATTCTTGTACTGATCATTACCTGCCAGTATCATCAAGACTGGGTGAAAAAATGTTGGCTGAGATTTCAGGAAACTCGTAGTTTTTTGGAAGCTTGGCAACCCCTTTCAATGAAAGTGATTCTCGTCAGTCTCTGCTTGGGGCTACTTCAATAGGACACAAACCGTAGCGATAGAACTTGGAACTACATTATTGTGCCAAGTTTCAAAGAGCTAGCACAAACCGTGTTTGATTTAGAGTTCCAACTACATGTATCCATATAGGAGAATACAGTGAATCCTAAAAATGAAAACGGTTACTGCAAACAAACGGTTTAACCCAGAAGAACGAAATTTGGTGAGCCAAGTGGGACTGTTGTACTGATCATTACCTGCCAGTGTCATCAAGACTGGGTGAAAAAATGTTTCCTGATATTTCAGGAAACTCGTAGTTTTTTGGAAGCTGGGCAACGCCTTTCAATGAAAGTGATTCTCGTGAGTCTCTGCTTGGGGCTACTTCAATAGGACACAAACCATAGCGATAGAACTTGGAACTACATTATTGTGCCAAGTTTCAAAGAGCTAGCACAAACCGTGTTTGATTTAGAGTTCCAAATACATGTATCCATATAGGAGAAAACAGAGTGAAACCTAAACATGAAAACGGTTACTGCAAAGGAACGGTTTAACCTAGAAGAACGAAATTTGGTGAGCCAAGTGGAATTTGTGTACTGATGATTACCTGGCAGTATCATCAAGATTGGGTGAAAAAATGTTTGCTGAGGTTTCAGGAAACTGGTAGTTTTTTGGAAGCTGGGCAACCCATTTCAATGAAAGTGATTCTCGTCAGTCTGCTTGGGGCTACTTCAATAGGACACAAACCATAGCGATAGATCTTGGAACTACATTATTGTGCCAAGTTTCAAAGAGCTAGCACAAACCGTGTTTGATTTAGAGTTCCAACTACATGTATCCATATAGGAGAAAACAGAGTGAAACCTAAACATGCAAACGTTTACTGCAAAGGAACGGTTTAACCTAGAAGAACAAAATTTGGTGAGCCAAGTGGGATTGGTGTACTGATCATTACCTGCCAGTATCATCAAGATTGGGTGAAAAAATGTTTGCTGAGATTTCCGGAAACTCTTGTTTTTTGGAAGCTTGGCAACCCCTTTCAATGAAAGTGATTCTCGTCAGTCTCTGCTTGGGGCTACTTCAGTAGGACACAAACCATAGCGATAGAACTTGGAACTACATTATTGTGGCAAGTTTCAAAGAGCTAGCACAAACCGTGTTTGATTTAGAGTTGCAACTACATGTATCCATATAGGAGAAAACAGAGTGAAACCTAAAAATGAACAAGGTTACTGCAAAGGAACGGTTTAACCTAGAAGAACGAAATTTGGTGAGCCAAGTGGGATTGGTGTACTGATCATTACCTGCCAGTATCATCAAGTTTGGGTGAAAAAATGTTTGCTGAGATTTCAGGAAACTCGTAGTTTTTTGGAAGCTGGGCAACCCATTTTAATGAAAGTGATTCTCGTCCGTCTTTGCTTGGGGTACTTCAATAGGACACAAACCATAACGATAGAACTTGGAACTACATTATTGTGCCTAGTTTCAAAGAGCTAGCTCAAACCGTGTTTGATTTAGAGTTCCAACTACATGTATCCATATAGGAGAAAACAGAGTGAAACCTAAACATGTAAACGGTTACTGCAAAGGAACGGTTTATCCTAGAAGAACGAAATTTGGTGAGCCAATTGGGAGTGTTGTACTGTTCATTACCTGCGAGTATCATCAAGATTGGGTGAAAAAATGTTTGCTGAGATTTCAGGAAACTCGTCGTTTTTTGGAAGCTTGGCAACCCCTTTCAATGAAAGTGATTATCGTCAGTCTCTGCTTGGTTCTATTCAATAGGACACAAACCATAGCGATTGAACTTGGAACAACATTATTGTGCCAAGTTTCAAAGAGCTAGCACAAACCGTGTTTGATTTAGAGTTCCAACTACATGTATCCATATAGGAGAAAAGAGAGTGAAACCTAAACATGAAAATGGCTACTGCAAACGAATGGTTTAACCTTGAAGAACGAAATTTGGTGAGCCAAGTCAAAATGGGGTAGTGATCATTACCTGCCAGTATCATCAAGATTTTGTGAAAAAATGTTTGCTGAGATTTTCGGAAACTCGTAGTTTTTCGGAAGCTTGGCAACCCCTTTCAATGAAAGTGATTCTCGTCAGTCTCTGCTTGGGGCTACTTCAATAGGACACAAACCATAGCGATAGAACTTGGAACTACATTATTGTGCCAAGTTTCAAAGAGCCAGCACAAACCGTGTTTGATTTAGAGTTCCAACTGCATGTATCCATATAGGAGAAAACAGAGTGAAACCTAAATATGAAAACGGTTACTGCAAAGGAACGGTTTAACCTAGGAGAACGAAATTTTGTGAGCCAAGTGGCACTGTTGTACTGATCATTACCTGCCAGTATCATCAAGACTGGGTGAAAAAATGTTTGCTGAGATTTCAGGAAACTCGTAGTTTTTTGGAAGCTTGGCAACCCCTTTCAATGAAAGTGATTCTCGTCAGTCTCTGCTCTGGGCTACTTCAATAGGACACAAAGCGTAGCGATAGAACTTGGAACTACATTATTGTGCCAAGTTTCAATGAGCTAGCACAAACCGTGTTTGATTTAGAGTTCCAAATACATGTATCCATTTAGGAGAAAACAGAGTGAAACCTAAAAATGAAAACGTTTACTGCAAAGGAAAGGTTTAACCTAGAAGAACAAAATTTGGTGAGACAAGTGGGATTGGTGTACTGATCATTACCTGCCAGTATCATCAAGATTGGGTGAAAAAATGTTTGCTGATTTTTCCGGAAACTCTTGTTTTTTGGAAGCTTGGCAACCCCTTTCAATGAAAGTGATTCTCGTCAGTCTCTGCTTGGGGCTACTTCAATAGGACAGAAACCATAGCGATAGAACTTGGAACTACATTATTTTGCCAAGTTTCAAAGAGCTACCACAAACCGTGTTTCATTTAGAGTTCCAACTACATGTATCCATATAAGAGAAAACAGAGTGAAACCTAAACATGAAAACGGTTAGCGCAAAGGAACGGTTTAACCTAGAAGAACGAAATTTGGTGAGCCAAGTGGGACTGTTGTACTGATCATTACCTTCAAGTATCATCAAGATTGGGTGAAAAAATGTTTGCTGAGATTTCAGGAAACTCGTAGTTTTTTGGAAGCTTGGCAACCCCTTTCAATGAAAGTGATTTTCGTCAGTCTCTGCTTGGTTCTATTCAATAGGACACAAACCATAGCGATAGAACTTGTAACTACATTATTGTGCCAAGTTTCAAAGAGCTTGCACCAACCGTGTTTGATTTAGAGTTCCAACTACATGTATCCATATAGGAGAAAACAGAGTGAAACCTAAACATGAAAACGGTTACTGCAAATAAACGGTTTAACCTAGAAGAACGAAATTTGGTGAGCCAAGTGGGATTGGTGTACTGATCATTACCTGCCAGTATCATCAAGACTGGGTGAAAAAATGTTTGCTGAGATTTCAGGAAACTCGTAGTTTTTTGGAAGCTTGGCAACCCCTTTCAATGAAAGTGATTCTCGTCAGTCTCTGCTTGGGGCTACTTCAATAAGACACAAAGCGTAGCGATAGAACTTGGAACTACATTATTGTGCCAAGTTTCAAAGAGCTAGCACAAACCGTGTTTGATTTAGAGTTCCAACTACATGTATCCATATAGGAGAAAACAGAGTGAAACCTAAACATGAAAACGGTTACTGCAAAGGAACGGTTTAACCTAGAAGAACGAAATTTGGTGAGCCAAGTGGAATTTGTGTACTGATGATTACCTGGCAGTATCATCAAGATTGGGTGAAAACATGTTTGCTGAGATTTCAGGAAACTCGTCGTTTTTTGGAAGCTTGGCAACCCCTTTCAATGAAAGTGATTATCGTCAGTCTCTGCTTGGGGCTACTTCAATAGGACACAAAGCGTAGCGATAGAACTTGGAACTACATTATTGTGCCAAGTTTCAAAGAGCTAGCACAAACCGTGTTTGATTTAGAGTTCCAACTACATGTATCCATATAGGAGAAAACAGAGTGAAACCTAAAAATGAACAAGGTTACTCCAAAGGAACAGTTTAACCTAGAAGAACGAAATTTGGTGAGCCAAGTGGGATTGGTGTTCTGATCATTACCTGCCAGTATCATCAAGATTGGGTGAAAAAATGTTTGCTGAGATTTCAGGAAACTCGTCGTTTTTTGGAAGCTTGGCAACCCCTTTCAATGAAAGTGATTATCGTCAGTCTCTGCTTGGGGCTACTTCAATAGGACACAAAACGTAGCGATAGAACATGGAACTACATTATTGTGCCAAGTTTCAAAGAGCTAGCACAAACCGCGTTTGATTTAGAGTTCCAACTACATGTATCCATTTAGGAGAAAACAGAGTGAAACCTAAAAATGAAAACGGTTACTGCAAAGGAACGGTTTAAACTAGAAGAACGAAATTTGGTGAGCCAAGTCTGATTGGTGTACTGATCATTACCTGCCAGTATCATCAAGATTGGGTGAAAAAATATTTGCTGAGATTTCAGGAAACTCGTAGTTTTTTGGAAGCTGGGCAACCCCTTTCAATGAACGTGATTCTCGTCAGTCTCTGCTTGGGTACTTCAATAGGACACAAACCATAATGATAGAACTTGGAACTACATTATTGTGCCTAGTTTGAAAGAGCTAGCTCAAACCGTGTTTGATTTAGCGTTCCAACTACATGTATCCATATAGGAGAAAACAGAGTGAAACCTAAACATGAAAACGGTTACTGCAAATAAACGGTTTAACCTAGAAGAACGAAATTTGGTGAGCCAAGTGGGATTGTTGTACTGATCATTACATGCCAGTATCATCAAGACTGGGTGAAAAAACGTTTGCTGAGATTTCAGGAAACTGGTAGTTTTTAGGAAGCTTGGCAACCCCTTTCAATGAAAGTGATTCTCGTCAGTCTCTGCTTGGGGCTACTTCAATAGGACACAAACCATAGCGATAGAACTTGGAACTACATTATTGTGCCAAGTTTCAAAGAGCTAGCACAAACCGTGTTTGATTTAGAGTTCCAACTACATGTATCCATATAGGAGAAAACAGTGAAACCTAAAAATGAAAACGGTTACTGCAAATAAACGGTTTAACCTAGAAGAACGAAATTTGGTGAGCCAAGTGGAATTTGTGTACTTATGATTTCTTGCCAGTATCATCAAGATTGGGTGAAAAAATGTTTGCTGAGATTTCAGGAAACTGGTAGTTTTTTGGAAACTTGACAACCCCTTTCAATGAAAGTGATTCTCGTCAGTCTCTGCTTGGTTCTACTTCAATAGGACACAAACCGTAGCGATAGAACTTATAACTACATTATTGTGCCAAGATACAAAGAGCTAGCACAAACCATGTTTGATTTAGAGTTCCAACTACATTTATCCATATAGGAGAAAACAGAGTGAAACCTAAAAATGAAAATGGTTACTGCAAAGGAACGGTTTAACCTAGAAGAACGAAATTTGTTGAGCCAAGTGGGATTGTTGTACTGATCATTACCTGCCAGTATCATCAAGACTGGGTGAAAATATGTTTGCTGAGATTTCAGGAAACTCGTAGTTTTTTGGAAGCTTGGCAACCCCTTTCAATGAAAGTGATTCTCGTCAGTTTCTGCTTGGGGCTACTTCAATAGGACACAAAGCGTAGCGATAGAACTTGGAACTACATTATTTTGCCAAGTTTCAATGAGCTAGCACAAACCGTGTTTGATTTAGAGTTCCAAATACATGTATCCATTTAGGAGAAAACAGAGTGAAACCTAAAAATGAAAACGTGTACTGCAAAGGAAAGGTTTAACCTAGAAGAACAAAATTTGGTGAGCCAAGTGGGATTGGTGTACTGATCATTACCTGCCAGTATCATCAAGATTGGGTGCAAAAATTTTTGCTGATTTTTCCGGAAACTCTTGTTTTTTGGAAGCTTGGCAACCCCTTTCAATGAAAGTGATTCTCGTCAGTCTCTGCTTGGGGCTACTTCAATAGGACAGAAACCATAGCGATAGAACTTGGAACTACATTATTGTGCCAAGTTTCAAAGAGCTAGCACAAACCGTGTTTCATTTAGAGTTCCAACTACATGTATCCATATAAGAGAAAACAGAGTGAAACCTAAACATGAAAACGGTTAGCGCAAAGGAACGGTTTAACCTAGAAGAACCAAATTTGGTGAGCCACGTGGGACTGTTGTACTGATCATTACCTTCAAGTATCATCAAGATTGGGTGAAAAAATGTTTGCTGAGATTTCAGGAAACTCGTAGTTTTTTGGAAGCTTGGCAACCCCTTTCAATGAAAGTGATTATCGTCAGTCTCTGCTTGGTTCTATTCAATAGGACACAAAGCGTAGCGATAGAACTTGGAACTACATTATTGTGCCAAGTTTCAAAGAGCTAGCACAAACCGTGTTTGATTTAGAGTTCCAACTACATGTATCCATTTAGGAGAAAACAGAGTGAAACCTAAAAATGAAAACGGTTACTGCAAAGGAACGGTTTAACCTAGAAGAACGAAATTTGGTGAGCCAAGTCTGATTGGTGTACTGATGATTACATGCCAGTATCATCAAGATTGGGTGAAAAAATATTTGCTGAGATTTCAGGAAACTCGTAGTTTTTTGGAAGCTGGGCAACCCCTTTCAAAGAAAGTGATTCTCGTCAGTCTCTGCTTGGGTACTTCAATAGGACACAAACCATAATGATAGAACTTGGAACTACATTATTGTGCCTAGTTTCAAAGAGCTAGCTCAAACCGTGTTTGATTTAGCGTTCCAACTACATGTATCCATGTAGGAGAAAACAGAGTGAAACCTAAACATGAAAACGGTTACTGCAAATAAACGGTTTAACCTAGAAGAACGAAATTTGGTGAGCCAAGTGGGATTGTTGTACTGATCATTACATGC
Organism: Urocitellus parryii; assembly: GCF_045843805.1. Lineage (NCBI taxonomy): Eukaryota > Metazoa > Chordata > Mammalia > Rodentia > Sciuridae > Urocitellus > Urocitellus parryii. The sequence goes on from NW_027554252.1 coordinate 69,295, forward strand.
CAGTATCATCAAGACTGGGTAAAAAAATGTTTGCTGAGATTTCAGGAAACTGGTAGTTTTTAGGAAGCTTGGCAACCCCTTTCAATGAAAGTGATTCTCGTCAGTCTCTGTTTGGGGCTACTTCAATAGGACACAAAACATAGCGATAGAACTTGGAACTACATTATTGTGCCAAGTTTCAAAGAGCTAGCACAAACCGTGTTTGATTTAGAGTTCCAACTACATGTATCCATATAGGAGAAAACAGTGAAACCTAAAAATGAAAACGGTTACTGCAAATAAACGGTTTAACCTAGAAGAACGAAATTTGGTGAGCCAAGTGGAATTTGTGTACTTATGATTTCCTGCCAGTATCATCAAGATTGGGTGAAAAAATGTTTGCTGAGATTTCTGGAAACTGGTAGTTTTTTGGAAGCTTGGCAACCCCTTTCAATGAAAGTGATTCTCGTCAGTCTCTGCTTGGTTCTACTTCAATAGGACACAAACCATAGCGATAGAACTTATAACTACATTATTGTGCCAAGTTACAAAGAGCTAGCACAAACCATGTTTGATTTAGAGTTCCAACTACATGTATCCATATAGGAGAAAACAGAGTGAAACCTAAACATGAAAATGGTTACTGCAAAGGAACGGTTTATCCTAGAAGAACGAAATTTGGTGAGCCAAGTGGAATTTGTGTACTGATGATTACCTGGCAGTATCATCAAGATTGGGTGAAAAAATGTTTGCTGAGATTTCAGGAAACTTGTAGTTTTTAGGATGCTTGGCAACCCCTTTCAATGAAAGTGATTCTCGTCAGTCTCTGTTTGGGGCTACTTCAATAGGACACAAACCATAGCGATAGATCTTGGAACTACATTATTGTGCCAAGTTTCAAAGAGCTAGCACAAACCGTGTTTGATTTAGAGTTCCAACTACATGTATCCATATAGGAGAAAACAGAGTGAAACCTAAACATGAAAATGGTTACTGCAAAGGAACGGTTTAACCTAGGAGAACGAAATTTGGTGAGCCAAGTGGGATTGGTGTACTTATCCTTACCTACAAGTATCATCAAGATTGGGTGCAAAAATGTTTGCTGAGATTTCAGGAAACTCGTAGTTTTTGGAAGCTGGGCAACCCCTTTCAATGACAGTGATTCTCGTCAGTCTCTGCTTGGGGCTACTTCAATAGGACACAAACCATAGTGATAGAACTTGGAACTACATTATTGTTCCAAGTTTCAAAGAGCTAGCACAAACCGTGTTTGTTTTAGAGTTCCAAATACATGTATCCATATAGGAGAAAACAGAGTGAAACCTAAAAATGAAAACGGTTACTGCAAAGGAACGGTTTAACCTAGAAGAACGAAATTTGGTGAGCCAAGTGGGATTGGAGTACTGATCATTACCTGCCATTATCATGAAGATTGGGTGAAAAAATGTTTGCTGAGATTTCAGGAAACTCGTAGTTTTTTGGAAGCTTGGCAACCCCTTTCAATGAAAGTGATTATCGTCAGTCTCTGCTTGGGGCTACGTCAATAGGACACAAACCATAGCGATAGAACTTGGAACTACATTATTGTGCCAAGTTTCAAAGAGCCAGCACAAACCGTGTTTGATTTAGAGTTCCAACTACATGTATCCATATAGGGGAAAACAGAGTGAAACATAAACATGAAAACGGTTACTGCAAAGGAACGGTTTAACCTAGAAGAATGAAATTTGCTGAGCCAAGTGGAATTTGTGTACTGATGATTACCTGGCAGTATCATCAAGATTGGTTGAAAAAATGTTTGTTGAGATTTCAGGAAACTGGTAGTTTTGAGGAAGCTTGGCAACCCCTTTCAATGAAAGTGATTCTCATCAGTCTCTGTTTGGGGCTACTTCAATAGGACACAAACCATAGCGATAGAAGTTGGAACTACGTTATTGTGCCAGTTTCAAAGAGCTAGCACAAACCGTGTTTGATTTAGAGTTCCAACTACATGTATCCATATAGGAGAAAACAGTGAATCCTAAAAATGAAAACGGTTACTGCAAACAAACGGTTTAACCTAGAAGAACGAAATTTGGTGAGCCAAGTGGGACTGTTGTACTGATCATTACCTGCCAGTATCATCAAGACTGGGTGAAAAAATGTTTCCTGATATTTCAGGAAACTCGTAGTTTTTTGGAAGCTGGGCAACCCCTTTCAATGAAAGTGATTCTCGTGAGTCTCTGCTTGGGGCTACTTCAATAGGACACAAACCATAGCGATAGAACTTGGAACTACATTATTGTGCCAAGTTTCAAAGAGCTAGCACAAACCGTGTTTGATTTAGAGTTCCAACTACATGTATCCATATAGGAGAAAACAGAGTGAAACCTAAACATGAAAACGGTTACTGCAAAGGAACGGTTTAACCTAGAAGAACGAAATTTGGTGAGCCAAGTGGAATTTGTGTACTGATGATTACCTGGCAGTATCATCAAGATTGGGTGAAAAAATGTTTGCTGAGGTTTCAGGAAACTGGTAGTTTTTTGGAAGCTGGGCAACCCATTTCAATGAAAGTGATTCTCGTCAGTCTGCTTGGGGCTACTTCAATAGGACACAAACCATAGCGATAGAACTTGGAACTACATTATTGTGCCAAGTTTCAAAGAGCTAGCACAAACCGTGTTTGATTTAGAGTTCCAACTACATGTATCCATATAGGAGAAAACAGAGTGAAACCTAAACATGCAAACGGTTACTGCAAAGGAACGGTTTAACCTAGAAGAACAAAATTTGGTGAGCCAAGTTGGATTGGTGTACTGATCATTACCTGCCAGTATCATCAAGATTGGGTGAAAAAATGTTTGCTGAGATTTCCGGAAACCATTGTTTTTTGGAAGCTTGGCAACCCCTTTCAATGAAAGTGATTCTCGTCAGTCTCTGCTTGGGGCTACTTCAATAGGACACAAACCATAGCGATAGAACTTGGAACTACATTATTGTGGCAAGTTTCAAAGAGCTAGCACAAACCGTGTTTGATTTAGAGTTCCAACTACATGTATCCATATAGGAGAAAACAGAGTGAAACCTAAAAATGAACAAGGTTACTGCAAAGGAACGGTTTAACCTAGAAGAACGAAATTTGGTGAGCCAAGTGGGATTGGTGTACTGATCATTACCTGCCAGTATCATCAAGTTTGGGTGAAAAAATGTTTGCTGAGATTTCAGGAAACTCGTAGTTTTTTGGAAGCTGGGCAACCCATTTCAATGAAAGTGATTCTCGTCAGTCTTTGCTTGGGGCTACTTCAATAGGACACAAACCATAACGATAGAACTTGGAACTACATTATTGTGCCTAGTTTCAAATAGCTAGCTCAAACCGTGTTTGATTTAGAGTTCCAACTACATGTATCCATATAGGAGAAAACAGAGTGAAACCTAAACATGTAAACGGTTACTGCAAAGGAACGGTTTATCCTAGAAGAACGAAATTTGGTGAGCCAATTGGGAGTGTTGTACTGATCATTACCTGCTAGTATCATCAAGATTGGGTGAAAAAATGTTTGCTGAGATTTCAGGAAACTCGTCGTTTTTTGGAAGCTTGGCAACCCCTTTCAATGAAAGTGATTATCGTCAGTCTCTGCTTGGTTCTATTCAATAGGACACAAACCATAGCGATTGAACTTGGAACTACATTATTGTGCCAAGTTTCAAAGAGCTAGCACAAACCGTGTTTGATTTAGAGTTCCAACTACATGTATCCATATAGGAGAAAAGAGAGTGAAACCTAAACATGAAAATGGCTACTGCAAACGAACGGTTTAAAATTGAAGAACGAAATTTGGTGAGCCAAGTGAAAATGGGGTAGTGATCATTACCTGCCAGTATCATCAAGATTTTGTGAAAAAATGTTTGCTGAGATTTTCGGAAACTCGTAGTTTTTCGGAAGCTTGGCAACCCCTTTCAATGAAAGTGATTCTCGTCAGTCTCTGCTTGGGGCTACTTCAATAGGACACAAACCATAGCGATAGAACTTGGAACTACATTATTGTGCCAAGTTTCAAAGAGCCAGCACAAACCGTGTTTGATTTAGAGTTCCAACTGCATGTATCCATATAGGAGAAAACAGAGTGAAACCTAAATATGAAAACGGTTACTGCAAAGGAACGGTTTAACCTAGAAGAATGAAATTTGGTGAGCCAAGTGGAATTTGTGTACTGATGATTACCTGGCAGTATCATCAAGATTGGGTGAAAAAATGTTTGCTGAGCTTTCAGGAAACTGGTAGTTTTCAGGAAGTTTGGCAACCCCTTTCAATGAAAGTGATTCTCGTCAGTCTCTGTTTGGGGCTACTTCAATAGGACACAAACCATAGCGATAGAACTTGGAACTACATTATTGTGCCAAGTTTCAAAGAGCTAGCACAAACCGTGTTTGATTTAGAGTTCCAACTACATGTATCCATATAGGAGAAAACAGAGTGAAACCTAAATATGAAAACGGTTACTGCAAAGGAAAGGTTTAACCTAGGAGAACGAAATTTTGTGAGCCAAGTGGCACTGTTGTACTGATCATTACCTGCCAGTATCATCAAGATTGGGTGCAAAAATGTTTGCTGAGATTTCAGGAAACTCGTAGTTTTTTGGAAGCTTGGCAACCCCTTTCAATGAAAGTGATTCTCGTCAGTCTCTGCTTGGGGCTACTTCAATAGGACACAAAGCGTAGCGATAGAACTTGGAACTACATTATTGTGCCAAGTTTCAAAGAGCTAGCACAAACCGTGTTTGATTTAGAGTTCCAAATACATGTATCCATTTAGGAGAAAACAGAGTGAAAGCTAAAAATGAAAACGTTTACTGCAAAGGAAAGGTTTAACCTAGAAGAACAAAATTTGGTGAGACAAGTGGGATTGGTGTACTGATCATTACCTGCCAGTATCATCAAGATTGGGTGAAAAAATGTTTGCTGATTTTTCCGGAAACTCTTGTTTTTAGGAAGCTTGGCAACCCCTTTCAATGAAAGTGATTCTCGTCAGTCTCTGCTTGGGGCTACTTCAATAGGACAGAAACCATAGCGATAGAACTTGGAACTACATTATTGTGCCAAGTTTCAAAGAGCTAGCACAAACCGTGTTTGATTTAGAGTTCCAACTACTTGTATCCATATAAGAGAAAACAGAGTGAAACCTAAACATGAAAACGGTTAGCGCAAAGGAACGGTTTAACCTAGAAGAACGAAATTTCGTGAGCCAAGTGGGACTGTTGTACTGATCATTACCTTCAAGTATCATCAAGATTGGGTGAAAAAATGTTTGCTGAGATTTCAGGAAACTCGTAGTTTTTTGGAAGCTTGGCAACCCCTTTCAATGAAAGTGATTATCGTCAGTCTCTGCTTGGTTCTATTCAATAGGACACAAACCATAGCGATAGAACTTGTAACTACATTATTGTGACAAGTTTCAAAGAGCTTGCAGAAACCGTGTTTGATTTAGAGTTCCATATACATGTATCCATATAGGAGAAAACAGTGAATCCTAAAAATGAAAACGGTTACTGCAAACAAACGGTTTAACCTAGAAGAACGAAATTTGGTGAGCCAAGTGGGACTGTTGTACTGATCATTACCTGCCAGTATCATCAAGACTGGGTGAAAAAATGTTTCCTGATATTTCAGGAAACTCGTAGTTTTTTGGAAGCTGGGCAACCCCTTTCAATGAAAGTGATTCTCGTGAGTCTCTGCTTGGGGCTACTTCAATAGGACACAAACCATAGCGATAGAACTTGGAACTACATTATTGTGCCAAGTTTCAAAGAGGTAGCACAAACCGTGTTTGATTTAGAGTTCCAACTACATGTATCCATATAGGAGAAAACAGAGTGAAACCTAAACATGAAAACGGTTACTGCAAAGGAACGGTTTAACCTAGAAGAACGAAATTTGTTGAGCCAAGTCCGATTGGTGTACTGATCATTACCTGCCTGTATCATCAAGTTTGGGTGAAAAAATGTTTGCTGAGATTTCAGGAAACTCGTAGTTTTTTGGAAGGTGGGCAACCCATTTCAATGAAAGTGATTCTCGTCAGTCTTTGCTTGGGGCTACTTCAATAGGACACAAACCATAACGATAGAACTTGGAACTACATTATTGTGCCTAGTTTCAAAGAGCTAGCTCAAACCGTGTTTGATTTAGAGTTCCAACTACATGTATCCATATAGGAGAAAACAGAGTGAAACCTAAACATGTAAACGGTTACTGCAAAGGAACGGTTTATCCTAGAAGAACGAAATTTGGTGAGCCAATTGGGAGTGTTGTACTGATCATTACCTGCGAGTATTATCAAGATTGGGAGAAAAAATATTTGCTGAGATTTCAGGAAACTCGTCGTTTTTTGGAAGCTTGGCAACCCCTTTCAATGAAAGTGATTATCGTCAGTCTCTGCTTGGTTCTATTCAATAGGACACAAACCATAGCGATTGAACTTGGAACTACATTATTGTGCCAAGTTTCAAAGAGCTAGCACAAACCGTGTTTGATTTAGAGTTCCAACTACATGTATCCATATAGGAGAAAAGAGAGTGAAACCTAAACATGAAAATGGCTACTGCAAACGAACGGTTTAAAATTGAAGAACGAAATTTGGTGAGCCAAGTGAAAATGGGGTAGTGATCATTACCTGCCAGTATCATCAAGATTTTGTGAAAAAATGTTTGCTGAGATTTTCGGAAACTCGTAGTTTTTCAGAAGCTTGGCAACCCCTTTCAATGAAAGTGATTCTCGTCAGTCTCTGCTTGGGGCTACTTCAATAGGACACAAACCATAGCGATAGAACTTGGAACTACATTATTGTGCCAAGTTTCAAAGAGCCAGCAAAAACCGTGTTTGATTTAGAGTTCCAACTGCATGTATCCATATAGGAGAAAACAGAGTGAAACCTAAATATGAAAACGGTTACTGCAAAGGAACGGTTTAACCTAGAAGAATGAAATTTGGTGACCAAGTGGAATTTGTGTACTGATGATTACCTGGCAGTATCACCAAATTGGGTGAAAAAATGTTTGCTGAGATTTCAGGAAACTGGTAGTTTTCAGGAAGCTTGGCAACCCCTTTCAATGAAAGTGATTCTCGTCAGTCTCTCTTTGGGGCTACTTCAATAGGACACAAACCATAGCGATAGATCTTGGAACTACATTATTGTGCCAAGTTTCAAAGAGCTAGCACAAACCGTGTTTGATTTAGAGTTCCAACTACATGTATCCATATAGGAGAAAACAGAGTGAAACCTAAACATGCAAACGGTTACTGCAAAGGAACGGTTTAACCTAGAAGAACAACATTTGGTGAGCCAAGTGGGATTGTTGTACTGATCATTACCTGCCAGTATCATCAAGATTGGGTGAAAAAATGTTTGCTGAGATTTCCGGAAACTCTTGTTTTTTGGAAGCTTGGCAACCCCTTTCAATGAAAGTGATTCTCGTCAGTCTCTGCTTGGGGCTACTTCAATAGGACACAAACCATAGCGATAGAACTTGGAACTACATTATTGTGGCAAGTTTCAAAGAGCTAGCACAAACCGTGTTTGATTTAGAGTTCCAACTACATGTATCCATATAGGAGAAAACAGAGTGAAACCTAAAAATGAACAAGGTTACTGCAAAGGAACGGTTTAACCTAGAAGAACGAAATTTGTTGAGCCAAGTCCGATTGGTGTACTGATCATTACCTGCCAGTATCATCAAGTTTGGGTGAAAAAATGTTTGCTGAGATTTCAGGAAACTCGTAGTTTTTTGGAAGCTGGGCAACCCATTTCAATGAAAGTGATTCTCGTCAGTCTTTGCTTGGGGCTACTTCAATAGACACAAACCATAACGATAGAACTTGGAACTACATTATTGTGCCTAGTTTCAAAGAGCTAGCTCAAACCGTGTTTGATTTAGAGTTCCAACTACATGTATCCATATAGGAGAAAACAGAGTGAAACCTAAACATGTAAACGGTTACTGCAAAGGAACGGTTTATCCTAGAAGAACGAAATTTGGTGAGCCAATTGGGGAGTGTTGTACTGATCATTACCTGCGAGTATCATCAAGATTGGGTGAAAAAATGTTTGCTGAGATTTCAGGAAACTCGTCGTTTTTTGGAAGCTTGGCAACCCCTTTCAATGAAAGTGATTATCGTCAGTCTCTGCTTGGTTCTATTCAATAGGACACAAACCATAGCGATTGAACTTGGAACTACATTATTGTGCCAAGTTTCAAAGAGCTAGCACAAACCGTGTTTGATTTAGAGTTCCAACTACATGTATCCATATAGGAGAAAAGAGAGTGAAACCTAAACATGAAAATGGCTACTGCAAACGAACGGTTTAAAATTGAAGAACGAAATTTGGTGAGCCAAGTGAAAATGGGGTAGTGATCATTACCTGCCAGTATCATCAAGATTTTGTGAAAAAATGTTTGCTGAGATTTTCGGAAACTCGTAGTTTTTGAGAAGCTTGGCAACCCCTTTCAATGAAAGTGATTCTCGTCAGTCTCTGCTTGGGGCTACTTCAATAGGACACAAACCATAGCGATAGAACTTGGAACTACATTATTGTGCCCAAGTTTCAAAGAGCCAGCACAAACCGTGTTTGATTTAGAGTTCCAACTGCATGTATCCATATAGGAGAAAACAGAGTGAAACCTAAATATGAAAACGGTTACTGCAAAGGAACGGTTTAACCTAGAAGAATGAAATTTGGTGACCAAGTGGAATTTGTGTACTGATGATTACCTGGCAGTATCATCAAGATTGGGTGAAAAAATGTTTGCTGAGATTTCAGGAAACTCTTGTTTTTAGGAAGCTTGGCAACCCCATTCAATGAAAGTGATTCTCGTCAGTCTCTGCTTGGGGCTACTTCAATAGGACAGAAACCATAGCGATAGAACTTGGAACTACATTATTGTGCCAAGTTTCAAATAGCTAGCACAAACCGTGTTTCATTTAGAGTTCCAACTACATGTATCCATATAAGAGAAAACAGAGTGAAACCTAAACATGAAAACGGTTAGCGCAAAGGAACGGTTTAACCTAGAAGAACGAAATTTGGTGAGCCAAGTGGGACTGTTGTACTGATCATTACCTTCAAGTATCATCAAGATTGGGTGAAAAATGTTTTGCTGAGATTTCAGGAAACTCGTAGTTTTTTGGAAGCTTGGCAACCCCTTTCAATGAAAGTGATTATCGTCAGTCTCTGCTTGGTTCTATTCAATAGGACACAAACCATAGCGATAGAACTTGTAACTACATTATTGTGCCAAGTTTCAAAGAGCTTGCACAAACCGTGTTTGATTTAGAGTTCCAACTACATGTATCCATATAGGAGAAAACAGAGTGAAACCTAAACATGAAAACGGTTACTGCAAAGGAACGGTTTAACCTAGAAGAACGAAATTTGGTGAGCCAAGTGGAATTTGTGTACTGATGATTACCTGGCAGTATCATCAAGATTGGGTGAAAACATGTTTGCTGAGATTTCAGGAAACTCGTCGTTTTTTGGAAGCTTGGCAACCCCTTTCAATGAAAGTGATTATCGTCAGTCTCTGCTTGGGGCTACTTCAATAGGACACAAAGCGTAGCGATAGAACTTGGAACTACATTATTGTGCCAAGTTTCAAAGAGCTAGCACAAACCGTGTTTGATTTAGAGTTCCAACTACATGTATCCATTTAGGAGAAAACAGAGTGAAACCTAAAAATGAAAACGGTTACTGCAAAGGAACGGTTTAACCTAGAAGAACGAAATTTGGTGAGCCAAGTCTGATTGGTGTACTGATGATTACCTGCCAGTATCATCAAGATTGGGTGAAAAAATATTTGCTGAGATTTCAGGAAACTCGTAGTTTTTTTGGAAGCTGGGCAACCCCTTTCAATGAAAGTGATTCTCGTCAGGTCTCTGCTTGGGTACTTCAATAGGACACAAACCATAATGATAGAACTTGGAACTACATTATTGTGCCTAGTTTCAAAGAGCTAAGATCAAAC